>NC_056729.1:1810979265-1811164382 GCF_019279795.1 Protopterus annectens | reverse complement strand
TGATAAGCAGGGTACCTCCTGTCCCACTTTGTGAGGGACAGTCCCTGTTTGGGTAGGTGTGTCCTGACCAAGTATTATACAATGGCAAATGTCCTGTGATTGTAGGAAATAACTATGTACCATATTTCATGTAACAGTTGCCTAAAACAGTTATTTCTGGATGTAAAATATGTAAATCGTACAAGAAACAGAATAAGCAACTAAAGTGCTACAGGAATAGGCTCTCGTCTAGGAAAATAATTAATGTTCTAAACCCTGTACTGACCGTGGGTATGTGTTGGCCTAAACATTCTGTTGTGTTCAGAATATATCCCATCCTGGACATATGAAAATGTGGCAACTCTAACAATGGTCAGAGCATTCGCACAATAACTGGCCAGCCTCTTAATCACTCATAAAACCAGTGGCCTTTGGAGGAAAGGTGTTGAATGACACTTGAATGAATAATGACAATAATTAGGAGTAATAGACGCTTTTAACTTCAGAAAATAAGTATTAATACATATGGTCTGAATCTGTCAACACATTTCAAGTTAATAGTACTAATATTGTAGAAGTATCCGTGATTGTCCCTGATTTGAAATTGCCTTGTCCCTGTTGAAATTAGTCCCTGAGTGTTTGAGAGGTCTGTACACATATGTACACCAACAAAGTGTCACATTTGTTGACAGTACTATTGAATACCTGTAGTGAAATCATAAGTGATGGCCAGAATAATATCCTTTGGATATAGGGAGGTAAAGGCAGTGGGGATGCGTGGTGTACATTCAACTGTATGGTAAATGTATAAAGATATGTAGGTGTATATACAGACAGACAGATATATATATATATATATATATATATATATATATATATATATATACCTATATAAATGAATGAATGAACATGGTCACAATAAAGCATGCATAATGAATGTGAAGGGAAACACCAGGTGAAACACCCCCCACCCTGTATTATGTAGTGAAACCACCCCCACCCTGTATTATGCAGTGCCAACATAATAATCTGGTCAGAGGTGCCCAAACCCCTGCATCTGTAAATACAGGTAGAATGTTGAAATTGGGACCAACACTGTCCATGTGCTACATCTGACATTTGAACAGGTACAGGGCAGTTCCAGTCACCAGTCGGACAAGCCTAAACCCAGATCACCACATGAACACCCTGACAATCAAACACATGTATGTGCTAGGACTATAAGCTTTGGAGTTCTGAATATCCTTGGAGTGAGTAAACATGCAGCACGGGTCCAGAGCAGTAGGGAATAGGGAATGTCACATGTGTAGTACTGCAGTTTTCCCAGCAGGAGAATGGATGCCTGTTGTGTAAGTGAAGCGGTGAGGCGTATGTTAGGGTAGCTATGAACCATGGGTATACATATAAATGAAGCAGAACACCAATAGTGTAGTGGTTAGAGCATCCGCCTAACGTAAAGGCATTCCCGGTTCTAGTACGACTATAGCAAATAGCATTTTCTTGTGTAATGAATGCCTCTGTGCTGTAAAGCCAACATTTAAACATGTAAAGGTGAACGTGTGTTTCGCGTGGGGCCATTAACCGGATTCCTTCAATCAAAGTGGTACTGTCATAATGAATAAGGCACATGTAAGCACAAAGAAGTGGCAGTAAACATATGTAACTCACAATAAGCATATGCAAGTGTGACTGCGCATGTGTAAGCAGCTCCCAGCATAGCAAATGTATGTTGTTATGTACAGATGTAACTTATATACACACACACACACACACACACACATATATATACTCTCCTATTGTAGGCTACCATTCTTACTCACTCCCACTCTAGCCTGCAATACTAGAATTGTCCACTAGGTGTTGCCCCATCTCCAGATATTGTACTACTCCCCCCTTTCTTTTTCTCTCTTTTTTACCTCCTTTCCCCAGCTCTGAACTTCAGCAGTCCCCGAAGTGCTACTTAGCTGTTACTTTTTTCTTCCATCATTTCTACTGCCCACTGACACCTTTCCAGTTCTCTCTCCTTTGTTTTTCCTTTCCACCTCTAACCTCCTGACTAGAGACTCCCTTAGCCCTATTTCTACTCCATTCTACCACTAGACTCAGCCTAGCTGATTGTTTTTCTTTGACTGTTTCAGTATCTGTTTCTACCTGCTCCGTTCGCCCTACGGACTCACTCCGCTCCCCTCCCTACCCCCAATTCCCACCCACCCGCAAGGGCCCTACCTTTATACTTCCTAAACCACACCTCTTCCTCCTCCACTTACTCCCCAACCACACCCCTACCTCTCCCATCTCTCTCCTAACACATATCTTCCTTTCCCTACTTCAATTCTATCATACCTCGTGTTCTTACATTTCCTCTTCATAAACACTCTTCTCTCTATCCTTTCACCCTACACACTTTCCTGTTACCTATTTCTACTACTATTACCCTTTCACTTCTCCCTTCCATCCACAACAGGCACTACCCACTCTCCCATCTCCTCCCAATACATTTCAAGCTTCTACCATCAAATAGCCGGTATCTACTCATAAAATGAAGAATCAACACATCCCACCCTTTATCACACTCTTACTAACTATCTCACTACTACCTCCTTTAATCCTCACCCATCTATTCACCTTCTTTGAAAACCCACTAGACCCAATCCAAAACTATCCCAAGAAAGAAACCATCTCTCCAAACTCACATCTACAATTTACACATGCTAATATAACATTCTCATCTAACTACATACTTCCTAAATATCATAGAACACAACACAAAAAATACAACAACCTAAACCCCAGGAAATGTCTATCTCATTATAGTAGAATCCATAACCTATACTATCTAAACCTACTACTCTCTTTAAAGGATGGTGACATCCACCCTAACCCAGGGCCCCCAACTACTCCTTTTTCTCCCCTCAACTCCAAAATATGTCCTACCCAAGCCTTTTTCAAACAATCAAACTCCCTTTTTATTGCTCATCTTAATATACGCAGTATAAACAATAAAGTAACTCAACTCCAAGCCCTAACTGAAATCTACTCCTTCGATATACTCTGCTTAACAGAAACTTGGTTAAAACCTACAACCAAAGACAATGAGATCATCCCACCTGGATATAATATCCTAAGACTAGACCGAACTTCCAAAAAAGGTGGAGGAGTTGCTATCCTATATAAACCTAGCTTACAATTAACCACTCATAACTGCAAACCACCTCTAGACTCCAATGCAGAAATTCTTATCTCCAAACTTCTTATTAACAATGCCAAATCCATCTATATCATTTGTGTATATCTACCTCCTGGTAATAACATAGCAACCATGGAAAATATATTTTGCTGGCTATCCCAAAACCTGCCTCAAGAAACCATCATTCTAGGTGACACAAATATTGACTGGACCTGCTTCTGCAGCAACCTCCCCTCAAGCCACATAAACCTATATGGGTATTCCCAAACCATTACCTCCGCTACCAGGATAAATAAATCCAACAAGAAATCAAGCTTATTAGACTGGATTCTCATTAACCATCTTCCTCATACTTATGACTCAGGAACCCTCCCTGATGATTTAAGTGACCACTCTCTTACCTATATCATCAGACATAAAACCAACTTTCCCTCTCCAACATCCATTAAAAACATCAGATCTAAAAAGAACTTTAACCCTGAACTTTTCCAGATGGAACTAAAAGCATGTAACTGGTCGCCCTTACAAAACCTACCTTTAGATGAAGCCGTTAGTTACTTTAACTCCAACTTCCTTGCCATCCTGAACCACCATGCCCCTACCAGACAAATTAGAGCTAAAAACAAACATGCTCCATGGCTCTCCAAAGAAACCAAACAAAAAATCAATGCTAGAAACAAACATTGGGTAAAATGGAGAAAAACTCAAAACCCTATACACCAACAAACCTTTAGACAACTAAGAAACCAAACTAAAAAAGCTATAATATCTGACAAAAAAAACTACTACCTCCTATCCCAACAAGCCAGTCAAAACAAGCCAAAGAAATTTTGGTCTAGTATCAACCAACTACTTCATCCAGGGCAATCCACCACTCCTAACCCACAAAACACTGAACACAAAACACCAATAAATATAGCCAATGATTTTAATACCTTTTTCACTGACACTATACAAACACTAGCTAGTCAGCTCTCACCTAACAACTTTACTTTACCTACTAATAAAGCAACCTCTCCCCCTTCTTTTCACTTTCAACCCATCCCAACATCATATATACTAACCCTTCTTCAGAAATTGAAACCATGCTCTCCCTCAGCAGACCAACTACCTGCTGAATTCCTACAACTAGCCGCTAAAACTATTGCCTATCCAATATCTATCCTGATCAATAGAACTATTACTGAAAGTTATATCCCTACTTTATGGAAAATTTCCCATATTATCCCCCTCCACAAAGGTGGGCAATCCACTGAACTCTCCAACTATCATCCCATTGCCCTCCTCTCACCTCTGGCAAAGATCATGGAAAAATGCATTCACAGACAACGACTTCACCATCTAACACAAAATAATTTACTAGCCAACTGTCAACATGGTTTTATACCTTCACATAGCACCACTACTGCCCTTCTTTCCTTCACAGATAGTATCAACAAACACCGCAATCTAAACAAACTCTCTTCTGCCCTATTTATTGACCTGTCTAAAGCATTTGACATGGTAAATCACCAAATTCTCATCACAATACTAAAATCCCTGTCACTTGATACATCCTCCATAAAGTGGTTCCAGTCTTACCTTGACAAAAGACAACAGGCCGTACTATGGCACAAATCTCTCTCTCTACTCACTTGCCAGTCAACCTTGGTGTCCCCCAAGGATCCATCCTTGGACCTCTACTTTTTTCCATTTTCATCAATGACCTTCACCTTGCCATCCCCCAAGCCACATGCATACAATATGCAGATGACTCCACACTGATATGCTCAGCCCCCTCCTCTTCTGAACTTCTCTACCTCACTCAACAAGTCTTTAACACAGTTGAGCAATGGTTCACACATAGATACCTGCTCTTAAACCCCAAAAAAGACTAAACTCCTCCTTTTCTCTCCTACTAGAAAATCCCCCCCATTGGATTTCTCAGTTAACTCTACCAATAAAACTATTATATCACCTGAACCTACCACCAAACTATTAGGAGTCACCATTGACAATAATCTAAACTTTGATATCCATATAAACAATACTATAAAAACTGTCAACAAAAAGTTAGGCTCTCTATATAGGATAAAATAATTTCTCCTACCTTCAGCTCGAACCACAATAGCACACACTCATCTAATCTCTCCTCTTCTATATGCCTCACCTATTTTTACTAAACCATCTAAAAATAATCTCAGCAAACTGGAAATGTCCTGCAATAACATCACCAGATTTGCAACAGGTAACCCATTTAGAACCCATCACTGCCTTAATTTAAAACAGCTAGGATGGCTTGAACTACAAAATCTAATTACATACCATCAACTAACTATAGCTCACAAAACCCTTTACACACCTTCCAAAACACCTATTCTTTCCACACTAATCACCCCCTATAAAAACCTAGATTCCTTAAGGTCTTCTCAGAAACTCCTAGCACATACTACTAAAACAAACAGCAAGGCTGGTGACTCACTTTTTTCTAATATAGTTGGAAAAGCCTGGAATCTCATACCAAATGAACTCTCCACACTTCCCTCACTTTCCTGTTTCAAAAGCAATCTGAAAGTGCATCTAAAAACTCACTGGTTATGCCCATGCTCTAAACCTGACTAGCTCAAGAGTCACTAAATACTCTGATCTTTCCATCCCATCTACTTATCTAAAGAAACTTCTTCCTTATAAAACTAGTTCTACTAACTATCTCTAGAACACCTAATCTATATTACTTACATTTGCTATGACTGTATTCTACACTATAAATTTTGGGATTTTAACTGCATCCTTTGTTATGCCTGTATTCTACACTGTTATTTATTTTTTTACTATGATAACATGTAATTGGCACTGTAAATAGATGTATTTGTCTTCTATATCCGTAGATAGAATTGTGTTAAATTCATTGTATTACCTAGGAGCTTATCTCCCCGGGCCTCTACTGAAAATGGACATGTATCCAGTTAGACTAGCCCGGTAAACAAATGTAAAATAAAAATAATAAAATATATATCTATATATATATCTATATATATATCTATATATATATATATATATATATATATATATATATACACACACACACACACACACACACACACACACACATATATATATATATATATATATATATATATATATATATATATATATATATCCACAGACATAAAATAAAGAAATATATATATATATATATATATATATATATATATATATATATATATATATATATACATACTGTAAGAATGAACGCCGAAAGAATAAAGAATACACAAGGGTTGTGAAGGGAATCTAGAGCAACTAAGGTATTATATAGTGCTTGCAGCGTATGTCAGATAAAGCTGCCCAAGAGTGAGTAGAGCACCGCAATTCACACCAGAGGCAGGGTTCTACCAGTGGGCATAATATCATTGAACTGCTACGTCTAAATTACACACAGACGGAATGTAGTTCATGTTGTGACCACCTACACTATTAACCCGCAAATGGCCGTAATCCATAACACCAGGAAAGGCACGTATGTGCAACTATAAATGGCGGGGGACCCTGTGAATACACGAGGCGGTACAAAATGTGTGTAGGGCCCCAAATGCTCTGGCAGGGCAATGTGTAAAGGTGTGTCATGGCTGTGATATCAGGTGGATAATGGCTGTTATGCGTGGAAACTAAACACGGGTGGGTTGGAGAAACTATGGCTATGTGATTATGGATACAGGAGTGCCAGGGCTGGTTGCGCCGGTTCCAATGGAGTGGCCCGTGTATGTCAGCTAGTACATAATAGGTATATATGCATACGCACATGCAGAAATCAATATGTTGAAGTACATTCTCTGTAACACATGCACTCCATTTATTGACATAAATAATATGAATGTGCACAGAAACAAATAAAGTAGCAGGAATAATAGGCTGTGCAGATGATGAACAGGTCAAATGACACTGTATCACATCACAATTATCATCGGTACTCCGTACATGAACAAATTGCAACATATGTCCACTGTATAATGTGCTAAATACCGATTACAACTTAACCGGAGTGAAGTGTCGGTGTCATAATGACTAAGGCAATAGTATGCTGTTGAAGCAGAGATAAAACCCAATGCGCATGTGTAAGTGTGTATATCCGGAAAATGTATTGGTCAACAGACACACAGATGTAGATATATATATATATATATATATATATATATATATATATATATATATATATATATATATATATATATATATATATATATATATATATATATATATATATATATATATATATATAAATATACATATACAAAAAAAATATATATATATATACATACAACATATATTGATATATACATATATACACACAAAAATATATATATATAAATATATATATATTATATATATAAATAACATATGTGTGTATATATATATATATATATATATATATATATATATCTGTCATTGTAGATATACACATGTACATAACTAGGTTACTTTACAGCAATTACGGGTAACATATGTTCAGACCGGGCATGTGTTACTGGGAGGTCCAATAAACAAACGTTTACCTCCCACACCGCCCAGCTAGGCCGGTCAGACATACAGACACGCAATAAAGATAAATACACCACTGCTTTCCAAATCACCAGCAGGAAAGTACCAGTGGGAGAGATCTGCAAGGTCTACACTTTAAACATGGATAATGAGGTCCCTTGCAGGACACCAAAAATTTGCCATACAGGCGAACCTTTGGTAATCGACGCGAGCAGGATGTAGCTGTACACGGAACAGTAGGTTGTGCAATTGTAATAACACATGGGTTGTCAAAATGTACAACATGTGTCCCGAGATGGGGAGAGTGGGCAGTGTGTAGGGGTGTGTTCATACCCCAGCTGTGCTCACAGTAAGTATTTGTCATGAGTGCTGTAGAGGGGTGTCAGGTAGGTGAATCATGGGTATGCAATAATGGGCCTAAGTGTGCAGGTGTTGGTTGGCAGGGATGTATTAGGCCCGCCCAGTGGAAGTAATTAATATTCCTATGTGGGCACTGCAGATGCTCATACCTCCCAAACCTGAAGGGGATTTCTACTGGATAGTCCAGAAAACACTGGGGGAACACATAGGGAATATATCAGTGCCCTGTACCTCATTATCATGGACGTCCGTGATTACAAATCAGAATCTAACACAGTCCTAACTAAACCCTTCCAGAACTAGTGATATTAGGTGGACAGGTGGCAGAATACACGTAATGACTAATGACAACATGTATGAGTCATAAACAGCATGTACCTCGACAAATGTGAATGAACACATATGCCCTGTGACTGTCATTGTGTCAGGTTAATAGAACCAATCATCTAAATGTGTCCCTGAGGGTGTTATGCAGTGTCCCTGATACAGTGTTCATTCTCCCCCATTCGTATGTGAGGTCTGCTAGTGACAGAAAGCGCATATTCCGCCGACCACCTTAGGTAGATGATAGCATAATAGTTTGGGGTTACCACCTGTTCGCCTTTGTGAGGGCACACCACTCTGGGCAGTTGTGTCCTGCAAAATGAATGTTACGGCACATGGCCTGTGATTTCGGGAAAAGAGTTCATATATTGTCTGTAGTGGTTGCATAAAATGATTTTGTTGTATCTGAAACACCTAGATGTTATAGGAAACAGTTTTAGCAACTATAATGCTACAAGAATAACCTTAACTTATGCAAACCGGTGAAGCAGTCAGTTTTCTACTTGCTGTGGGTATGTGTTGCCTTGCCAAATCTGACATCTCTACATATAGGTCCTATAGGGCTGCCACCTTTCCAAATGGCCAAAGTGGGACCTGCTGCATAGAAATGTCAGACGTACCAGGTCAGAACATACCTACAGCCGTGCATAGTACAGAAATATACATATTAGCACAAATCAAAGCTTAGTCTAGCAGCAGTCAAGTTGCTTATGCTACTTCACATAACATATCGAAGTGTCATTTATACAATAACCGTTACATGCAACTATTAGATAAACGTAGAATATAATATTGTCCTCTAATCAGGACATTTGCTATGGCAAGATTATTTTCGCATGACACATATGCCTAATGAGGGACTGTCCCATGCAAAGTGGGAAAGGTGTTACTCCTAAAGTCTCACTTCGGCCAATTTAAAAGGTGGAAAACCTACAATAGGCATGCGGTAGCATGACCTGGTAGAAAGATGTGTTTCCCAAAACACATTTACTTGTCTGCATTGCAGAGTATCGGTTCCCATGTATCAGCCAGATGGGAGCAGATTGTATGAGGAACACGCATATAATATGATTATGTCACTGGACAGGCCACCGATTCCGTACAGTCAAACGCCTGCCGTCGCATAATGGTCAGCCATACCTGATACTGTAATCATGTAGTCCGATGTAATAGGCATCACAAGGGATCGCACCCACCCAGCGTGAGTGACAAATGCATGCACCAATGTTGGTGCACATGCAAGTGAGGGAGCGAGCGGGTGTAAGTGTGTTTGTCTACCAGTATGTGAGTATTGCACTGTTAAAGAAATGTGGAGTCTAAGCAAGTATAAGGAGCTGTAACCAGAGGTCAGCAGTGCTTAACACCTCGCAAACCCATGCACAACCGCTCTCAACTGCTGCAATGTGCCTTACCCACTCGTATCCAAAGGCCTTGTTCTGGCCACAAACAAAGAACCATCCTTTGCAAGTGTTGGTAGCAACACCCTGCGCACACAGCTGATCTGAATTACCAATACACCATGGCATATATACAGACACTAGACAGTACCACACACATACCATACAGCACAGCCATCCAACAGTATAGCAATGTACTAGCAGATATGTCCGGACCACTGGTGTTTGCAGACCTGGCCGTCTTGTGTTTAAGTGTGTGAGCATGCCCGGTATGACCATTACGCATGTTGTCGACTGACATTACTGTCATACCTTCATGTGTTTGAGCATGCCCAGTGTGGTCAACTGGATCGCATGTGTAACATGTCCAGGTAGTCAGTACTGTGGTGCCGACCCCTGCATTGTACACTGACAGGTGGCATGCTGTGTCTGCAGGGTAGCCAATGGTCATGTGGCATTGATTGTTTCTACATTTCTGCACAGCGTGGGGGGACATCCAACTGTATCCACATTCCTACACAGCACGGGGGGTGGCGCACATGACTTTCACATGTGTACATTGGAAGGGGGGCACAGCTGACAGTTGTACACTTTTGCTACTACTGTACTGGTATGCCAGGTACTCCATTTCAGTGTGTGGACCTACCTAATGTGCTGGCTAGAGGCATACCAGTGTACTTCAGATCCTAGCTTTAATTACCAGCATAGTGGTTTCAGACATCCTGGCCTTCACAACCTACATCCAACTGCCTGGCCTGCTGTGGTCTGTGTGTGTGTCTGTGGGGGTTGGGGTCATCCATTGGGCATATCCAAAGGCCATTGTATAACATTTGTCTGTATTGGTCTACACCTGTCCAGCTGTTTGACACTTGTATGGGCTGTATGGACACACATGATGTTCAGCCCATAACCTGCAGTGGGTTAGGACACCCTGTGTACTACTGGCTACTATTGTGACCCCGGTATGTGCTATGGGTGTCATGGTGCCACTATGGATGTGTACTGTCTGCTGCCCTAACATTCGGCCACCAAGTTCCCTTGTATGCTCACATCCATACCATAGCTACAGGTAAAAACACATTCTAATACAACTGCCAATTGGTAGGTTGATTGACTTACCTTGAGGGTGTGCCAGACCTGAGGATGGTGCTGGAGGGCTGCCTATGTCAGATTCACATAGTGCACTTCCTATACATGGCTGAGCACAGGTAGTGTCATGTTTGGCATCCCTTTTACTGTCTGTGCGAGTCAGAGAGGGGGAAATTCCCTGGGTATCTACTGTGTCGGTGCATATGCCATGCGTTGCCTCTTTGCCAAGGGCAGGTCATACTGTGCATGCCTCCTTTCGCCTACTGGGTCCAGCTCAGGTAGCTCCTCCTCCGAGTCACACTGTGCCTGTACAGGCCTTGGCATTGGTGGGGGGCTGTGTGGCCCTGCCCCATGCTGTTCCTGCTACAACTGTTTCCACAGGATCATATTGTGTAGCATGGCACATACCATAACAATTTGGGTGCATGTAGCTGGTGAATACTGCAAGGCTCCACCGGATGTGTCCAGACACCGGAACCATGACCTGAGCATCCCAAACACACGCTCAATTATATGTCTTGCCTGTGCGTGTGCCTCATTATGGTGTAGTTGTTCAGGTGTGTGTGCATTGCTGATTTATTGCCACGACTCCAGTGGTTACCCAGCATCCCCCACTAGGTGACTGTAGGGGATGTCCATATTGGCAAAGGTGTGGTACAGCTGCATCAGATGCCATATGACGGAATCGTCATAGCTTCCAGGGCAGCCAGCACACACATTCAGTATAATGCCCTGGCCATCGCATATGACCTAGCTGTTGATGGAGGGTATGCCCCTGCGGTTAATGTAGGCCCTACCCCGCTTTTATGCATACGTGCATGCAGGCTATAGCACACAGTACCCCAGGGTAGTCTACCATTCGGTGGAAGATACGCATATTGCTGGTCAACACCTCACATGTGTTGAGTACATGTACATGCTCACTGGCATGTGGTGACATGGCATCTAGGAACTGGTGCAATACTCTGGATGCAGATGCCTGTGAGATCCCCATGATATCCCCAGTTGTGCTTTGGGAGGTACCTGTGGCTAGTATACCTATGCCTACACATACCTTGGTATCCACTGGGATGGGTTTCCCTCTGCCTGTTCGATGTGTCAGGTGTGGCTGACACAGCTCAACAAGCTGCTGTAGGAGGTCTCTGTCAACCCCATAGCGCTCCACTATCTCCAGCTTATGTAGCCCCTGGTAGGTTACCCTGGGTCTGTAAAGTCTTCTCTGTTTTCTCACTAAGGGTTGTTCGACAGCATTCACATCCTCACCACCCTCAGCCTCCTGCACATGTTGGTCTATGTTGCCTGCTGCAGCCCTTCTCATTTGGTTGGACTGTGTCGAGAAATGTCCCCGCATGTATACACCGGTGGTGTAGAGTGTGGAAGAAACCTGTGTGTATGGTGCTTGGTCACTTTACCATAGTGTTCTGGGCCGGGCTGAGCATGCAATCTGCTGATTGTGCTAATTATCACCTGTCTGTGCAGCTTGTTCACCTTGACTACTCCACTACTGCTGTTGTCCCTCCCAATTTCACTAGGCAGGTATAGACACACCCCTAGCTTAGGCATGCTAAGGCAGGAGCAATCCCAGGGCACAGGGCTCCAATGTATGTACAGTATGCCTGACACCCCCCACATGCTTTCACCTATATTCGAGTCCTGCACCCGGCTATCTATACACATACACTCTTGGGATCTGCATCACACCCTGGGGATAAACGGGATTTACTATTTTCAACCTCATTTGCATAGTATTGTCTTCTAATGCATAGTTATATGACCCATACTGATCCTCCAAAATAATAACCACTGCTTACTGACGCTCAGATCCGCACACATCTTGTTAAAGGTGCTTTCTATCACTGTATTCAATGTCCCTTGTTCTTCCCAGCAACAAAATAACCAGTCTCTACACGACTAGAACCCAGGACCCTGCACACCACAGATGATGTGCTTTATCACTAAGCCATGGCAGATGTACATACATCCAAGGTGATCACGTAGAGATCATCCAGCACAGACATTCAGTAGAATAGGACATGTATTCCATCATGTAGATTTATGTGTGCTAATGTCCACACACACACATATATATATATATATATATATATATATATATATATATATATATATATATATATATATATATATATACACACACACACACACACACACACACACACACACACACACACACACACACACACACACACACACACACACACACATATACATATACACACACATACGTAGATATTGAATTTATATCACAACAGCGGACCACGTGACACCAAAGCATTAGACAAGAATGTAAAGGAAACCACATGCGCCACCTGCATTATGTAGTGGTGTTACTATCAAGGCAAGTGTGTTTCGTTGTGTCACATGGGTCAGACTGTATTAAGGGTAACAGTAGGGCTGCAGACATTTACTCACCAGACCTATTGGCGAATGTATGTGTATGTCTTGCCAACCCAGTCTCTTGGGCGATTATGACATTTGTGGACACTATATAGGAAAACAACAAAACACACTCAACACATCCTGGAGCTAGCCACTCACAGATACCAACACATAGGATATGACTGCCAAACACACACACACCTGTCATGCCTTGGAATAGAGCACCTACCTGTCTATTCTTTCACACTACAGCATTACATAGTTACAGAATGCACTTCAAAGATTACTGTATCACAGCACTCCCAGAGGCATACTTCTAGGTGGGTGACATCATCAGCAATGGAAAAGATGCCAATAGGGATTGTATGGAGAGTGAGCAGTCTAAAAGCATTACACTGTCCCCAGGCCGATGGAAACATACACACACACACACACACACACACACACACAATTAGCAGGGCTGGGAATAGAACATAGACCGAACTACCTTATCACACTACAGTATTTCACAGTTACAGAATGCGCTACCGAGATTACTAGATCACAGCACTCCCAGAGGCATACATCTAGGTGGGTGACATCATCAGTAATGGAAAAGATGCCGATAGGAATTGTATGGAGAGTGAGCAGTCTAAAAGCATTATTCCGTCCCCAAGCAGCTGGAAACACACACTTGGCAGGGCTGGGATTAGAACATTGACCTAACTACATTATCACACTACAACATTATGCAGTTACAGAACACGCTACCAAGATTACTGGGTCACAGTACTCCCAGAGGCATACTTCTAGGTGGGTGACATCATCAGCAATGGAAAAGACGCCGATAGGGATTGCATGGAGAGTGAGCAGTCTAAAAGAATTACTCTATCCCCAGGCAGCTGGAAACACACACTTGGCAAGGCTGGGAGTAGAACATAGACCTAACTATGTTATCACACTACAGCATTACGCAGTTACAGAACATGCTACCGAAATTACGAGATGACAGCAATCGCAGAGGCATACTTCTAGGTGGTTGACATCATCAACAATGGAACAGACGCAGATAGGGATTGTATGGAGTGGGAGCAGTCTAAAAGCATATTACTGTCCCAAGGCAGACGGAGACAAACACACGCCAGTGGTGTGAGCAGGACAACTGCCTATCTATGGACCACTATTACAACACTACATAGATACGAGACACGCCACAGACACTACACCTTTCAAGACAGTCAATATGACCTTCTAGGAATGCGGACATTAACATGGATGCTGGCAGTTACAGTGTACATACCTGTGAACCAGTGTGTTCAATGTAGGAATCCATCCTGAAGTGGGGTATGGCCATCTGTTGCCTGGATGACCACTATCGCTATACAGAATTACAATGGTCATGCCCATACACATAGAGGCACATAACCGACACAAGGTGTCACTGGGCATGCTCACACATTTAGTAGCACACGTCTGTTTGGAATGCACTATGTGTCCATACACACAATGGCGTACTTGGCATGCTCACACACTTAGTAGCGAAGGGCTGTCTTGTATGCACTCTGATTCTAAACACAGAAGGGCACAGTGTGTCAATAGTTGTCATTGTTAGTATGAACGCTGCACTACATATATCTGACACCGGTCTTCTACACAATGTCTGCTGCTGTCCATCACCTTAGCTGTACCAATCTAAACCTGGCACACTAATACCACCCATGGTGATGTCCTGCCAGGAGTGGCTACTTCGCACATATAGTACCATACATAGATGAAGAAACCTGAGACCAGGTAAACACCCTGATACCTACAGGACAACTGCATTGTACATGTATGCTAAACAGTGCTAGATGTGTAGCGTTCATGATCACAGCTGCCAATTTAGATCCAACAATGGGGAATACTGACATCTGTGCAGTGAGGAACACCTGGCATAAGGCTCAGTTGTGCACAATAGCACTAACACCGTATACCTCAGATACAGACATGTGGGCCATAACACCATTACGGACCACTCCAGGTGGTAGTGTCCCCACGTACATGAAGGCCACTCACATGTACTGACCAGTACACTCTCAAAAGCCATCACAGATGTGTCAGGTGCAGATCACAGTGTCAAAAGCTGCATTCTAGGATGTAGCCCTCAGACATCACCATGTCCTTGGACCAGCAACACACATCCATACATTAGTACAACACCATGTTACTTATGGGTAGTCGACTGTACCTAGCTGTACAGCAACTGTGCAGACTACCCATGTACTGACAGGGTTCCATCATGTGTTATGCAATGCAATAATACCACTGTTCATAACCAGGTCAGCTGTACACATAACACGGGCCCTGGGTCATATACAGCTGTAACAGATAACTGTTGCTGTACACCAGTAAACACACTCATGTTTGGATATGACATACGTGTACCTGCTGTGGATATGTACATGCCCCACACACACACAACACATATGTACATAGCATAGCTTTTGCTGTCCTTCATGCAGACAAGTGGCTACAGCAATTACACGCATGCACAAGGAAGGTAGGTCCATGGCTGTTGAATGCTAACAGTACATAAGGTGTGATAGCAATGTTGACTGAGTTAACATTCCCTCTGTACTGGTTACCCTTGACAACTATCATATCATACAACAGTCCATGTGTCATGTATGTCATCACACATGTCCACCAATTGCAATGCATACAAACATGGTTAAATGACAGGAATGTAGGCCCTACACACATGTACATGTAGTGGTGTGCATTCAGCTACCATGCATGTGCAGTAGCTGATGTTTGCAGTTCATCTGTGTCTTACTACAACATGCAGTTGCAATGCAGCCCCATCATTGACACCTGTATATGGTGAAATACTGACAGTACGGTAAGATGTACATCAGGTATGGATGGATGTGTGTACATAAAGTGGTGGGCCAACTTTGCAGATGGATGTTTGCTGAAGACAGCTCACAGGTGTGTAACAAGCCATCCTACCATAACATGTGCAAACACTAAGCTATGTTTCTGTTAATTGAAGGTGAAAACATACAACCTACACAGCAGTCAGGGTGTCACTGACTGTAAATCACTTGACACCTGTAACACTTAAGACCTGCCTTGTGCATATAGCAGCACAATTGCCGAAGGTAGCGTTGGTACACATTGTAATGCGGGCAGTATACTGCTGCATGTCTGTCATACGTATCATAAGATAGCAGGTGTTTGATTCACAGTACTGCCATGTGTGTTTGCTTGTGTGTCCATATATGTCACGTATGGTGGGGAATACATCCCAATTGTTACACACCCCTGTACACTGTTGTAGAGATCTGTACATACTGCACTGTAGAAAGCAAGACATAGGCAGGGGTGGTGTGTGTATCACACACATGTTAGCTATCTGTATGTGCATGACATAGGTGAATTCAATTGTGGACACCACAGTGTGTGTGTATTTATGTATGGCTGTCTGGTCCATGGAGTGAGGATGTATGCTAACATAGTGAACAGATAGGACCCCTAACCCCTCCAGGTGATGCAATCTACTACCCTGTTGATGCCGTCAGTCTTAGGCATTACTAACTACCTGTACATGTTCATTCTCTGTGTTGTGTCAGGTGGGCGCACAGTACTGTAATGTTGATTACCACATAGGCAGGGGTCCTCACCTCAGCACTATCAAGTGTGTGTGTGTGTGTTACAGTGTCATTGACCCCATCAGTGTGGGCGTGTTACTGTGTCTGAATACGTGTGCGAATACCTGTGTGTGTGTGTGTGTGTGTGTGTGTGTGTGTGTGTGTGTGTGTGTGTGTGTGTGTGTAGTTGTGTGTTCTCATCCTGTAATGTGAATGTGTATTACTGCTACACAGTGAAGCCACATGCTATCAACTGGCCTCTACCCTTGACATCAGCTAGACTGCTGTGTAAACCCCCTGCACCATGTAACTGTACCTGTGATGTCACCCGGTATGGATGTCACGTCTCTAACCACTGTATCTTAGTACACAGCTCACATGCTCCTGGATCAGTAGATGTGTAGACATTTTTGGAATGTCAGCCTTTCTAACAGTGAGTTTGAGGCTATGTATAGCATGCTGGTATTGCCATACATGCCTGTGAGTAGTCCACATTTACACATGGGAAACTGCAAACACTGGTACTTAATGGTGCATGCAATTAGACCTTAAGGAGGGAAGCAGGGCATAATTACCAACATGCTGTTACTGTTGTTACCAAGACACATACTGTGAACATAAAACAATGCATTCTAAACCTGTACTATATGGTATGTCTGCTGCATGTCAACAGTACACAACAATTGTAATATACACTTATCTCCCTATTCTGTTCACCCTGTGCATCAGACCATATGAGCATGTCCCTGCACCGATGGTGTGGATGACAGAGATGTGGCACAGGCATCATCATATGCACAGGGTGATAATGTTTGCCAGGGGCCTAGGCTGCACCAGTGGATGACATCATGTGTGTGGGTTAGGGCCTGTGATCTAACTGGCTATGTGTGGTTGTTATGCATGTGAGTGTTGCGGTGCCCTACAGATGTTTCTGGTGTGTGCGTGTATGTGTGCACACAGTTCTGCCATGTGTCTGGCCTACACAGGGGTATTATTGACAGCTCCAGATTGTACAAACCAGGATTTACAGCTCACAGTGTCCAGCCACGGCCACATGACCTGTGTCTGCCAGGGGTTGCACGGGCACTACCAGGCAGAGGTACAGATTGGGTACTGTCCGATGACACATGTCCACTGGAACCGTGTCCCCATTGGGACTGTCCAGGGCCACGTCCATGTGGCCTGCTGTGTCCTGGTGTGGACAGCGCAGCACCAGCTGCACTGCTGATGCTACCGTCACTATGTGAGCGGGCATGTGAGGTAGTTCATTCACGTAGACCTGCACCAGGTGGTGTAGCTGGCCTACGTCCACGTGCCCTATGCCTCACTCCTACCAGATGTTCCAGCACAGACAGCTCATGCTCACGGATTGTCATGCCACAGTCAAGGATTCCAACCATGTCACCCAATCGTCTGTCCAAAACTTCAGCAATCTGCTGTTGAGCATTTGCCAATGCCTGGATGTTGTTGTTTAAAGAATGGATAGCAGCCCTCTGAAGCCTCTGCCCTTCTCTGTTCTGCCGTTCAGCACATGCCTGTGTCACCATTACAGTCTGAAACATGCGTCTGGTGACACCAGCTGCTGCACTCTGTCCTGCAGGTGCATGTCGGCCAGAATTCCTCCTATGAGCAGCACTGGCCACATGCCTGTGTGGCACATCTGCAGTCATTTGACTGACACCATGGTGTGAATACACACCTTCCGTAGCCACCACACATTCCTGTTCCAAGTTAACACACGCTAACTGTCCTTCCTCTATGGCCACTGGTGATGGGGTATGTGTTGTCATGAGAACTGCATGCGGGGAAGAGGGGGATATATGTGGAATGGCAACCAATGGCACAGATTCAGCCCCTGACAACCCTGTCTGTACCTCAAGCATATGTTCATCATCACTGCTAGAGTCTGTGGGGACACTAACATCAGATGGACCGCAGGAGGGTAACGCACCTACATCACCTGTGAAGGCAAACAAAGACTCTACATTACAATAGAGACACACACACAGATGCACACACAGATGCACACACAGACGTGCACACACACACACACACACACACACACACACACACACACACACACACACACACACACACACACACACACACACACACACACACAGACACACACACACAGACACACACACACAGACACACAGACACACACACACACACACCATGCATGTGATTTGACAGGAGGCATGCAACATGCATGTGATACAGCAGATGGCATGCAGCTCAGACATTAATAGTGGTAGTTATCATACATCCCTGGGTTGCACACAACAGCAAGCATGTGTCATAGCAGAAGCCATGCATTTCACACAATCATGGTAGTAAGCATGCATCCCTGTGTTACACCATGTGGACCAGCACAGATTAACAGTACACATGGCTGATGTGAGGCATATGACCTTGACATTAACATATAGTATGACATGTAATCTGCTGACGTGTGCATTGACATGCATACATGTTTGACACAATGGTGTCCTGACACATGTACAGCAGTGTAATGGTGTCACATTGCAGTGTTGTCTGTATGCCCTACAGATAGAATGCACTTTTAGCAGATGTGCATGACCATTGAAGGGTATTATGAGGCATCTATATTGCTATACAGTGTGAAGTACAGACACTGTGCCATTGCATCGAATCATGAGGTGTCTTTATTGCTATACAGTGTGGATTACACACACAGTGCATAGCCATGACTGTGTGCATACACAATACATAAATACTGTGGATTGTGACCCATGTCGCTGAGGTATATACACACTAAACCATGATTTTTATTTTTTATTTTTTATTTATTTAACATTTGTTGACCGGGAAAGTCCGACTAGGTTCCACAGATCCTGTTTTCAGCGAAGGCCCGGGGAGAAACACTCCAGAAATGATGTGTCATGTGTGACAGGTCACCAAAGGACATACGGATGACACCCCTGCACAACTGCTAACATTTCTTAGCTGCCTGGCAACTGTGTCCACACATGGCAGACTTGTCAATACACCATATCCCACATGACATTTATGTACCACACACACGAGGTGACGGCTGACAGTGATGTCCAACAGCAGCAAGGGAAATGTACTGTATCTGTGGCCTGATGTGGTGTCTGTGTATGTATGTGGATGCTGTACAGGTGACTACTGTCATGCTGTGACACAATCATGATGTTCAACACATCTTATGTGGTTGAATTAAGTGACACCTCCACAAGCTGTGCACAGGCTTGTAGGATGTCCAGTGTTCCACATCTGCTATATAACCATTCAACAAAGGCTATAGTTGGACCATGTGTAGCCAATCTACAGCAAGGTGTATACACATACACATCACATCTACTGTCTGTTGCTACATGTCTCTGGCCATCCTCCATGGCCATGTGTGAACATGTGTTGGCCAAATGTTTGTGATGGCCGTCTATCTCACATGTCTGTGTTGTCCCATATGACATACACCCATAGATGTCAGATACTCCACTGTCCACAGGGTTATGCAGACAAAGGGTTGTATTTCTGGTATGTGGGGTATGTTTTATGGGATAGTGAGACAATGTTGCAGCCGGACCACTACATGTCATGGACATGTCAGATGGCACATCACAGTGTGTGCACTCATTGCAGGGGCATATTCCACAATGGTGAATCCTGTGGGCTGCCCATACTCCAGCTCACTGTGTAGTACTGTTTGCGTACCCCACATGTGTTGTTCTGATGTATAGTAGATATTCCTACATTGAACAACACCTCCACTGTTGTATGCACAGCTGTCCACACATCTAGCAATGACATTTTCTGTGTTTTTATGTCGGTGTTTCATTTAGTTTGTATGTATTGCACATGGGTAGCCAGTGTGATTGATTAAAGATGCGACCTGTATATTGTGACTGGACCATACATTATGTGTACATGTGTTAACTGGCCACATGGAGAATAGATCTGTGCATTAACATGCCTGATACTGATAACTGTCTCACCTGCAATGGCCTGCTGTCTCTGCGGCATGCCAGAGGTACCTGTATAGGGTGACACAGCAGTATGATCATTATCCATGACTGTATGACAGCTACAGGGTGCAATGTGCATGTTAACACATTCGCCAATACAATAGGATATACTATGGAGTATGCACGTGTGTGCATACACAGGGTAGCATACTATAGTATGCAGCATGTGTGTAAACATACCTTGCATATGATGTTACATTACATATTGTACAGTGGCACATGCAACTAAATGGGATATAATAGTTATATGTGCAGTAGTGACTTACCAGGCAACTCCAGCATCTGTGGTTGGGAGACACCCACTTCCACGATGGCAGCTAGAGTTTGTGGATGCTGTTTTGATGGCGTCCCCAGGTTGGCCAGTAGCTTCTCAGTACGTGTGAGTGGGGGCTGGGTTGGTGGCCCACCACCTGTTGTACCTTGTTCCCTGGCGATTGCATTCGCACGCTGTTTCGCATGTCTGATCAGGTCCGTGCAGTGTCTGCGCACCTGCTGGTAGGTGCGGTTATGGCCACCCACATCATTAACCCTCCTGCAAAGTTCCTGCCACAGGTCATCATGCTGCTGGGCATGCTGTGACACATGGCTGAACAATACCTCATAGTTATCTTGGAGATAAGGTATGAGGGCCTCATCCTCCAAGCGGCTATAAGCTGGCAGTCTTGATCGAGGCATATCTGGAAGACATAATGATGGAGACAGGTCACAGTATCTCAGAGATGCACAGAGATACAGCTGCACATACATGTGTATTACATTTAGTACATATGAACAGTTGTCTTTGCAAATCTTCATGACACTGACACCACTGACATGTTTGTGTCACACACATGTAACACCTGATGGGGATTGGATATTATCACCGTATATGTGTGTCACCTCATTACACTCCTCATACTCCATGTGAATGCTGTCTTGATGTGGGCATGTCTGTTTGCCTGTACTGGTGTTCTTACCTATCAGCACATGCCTGGATGTGTCCACAGTAATGCTGTTGACCATGATGCTGTGTATATGTCACATATCAACACATACACTGCCTTAATGGACATGACCTGTGACAATGCAGACATGCGCACGGAAACCTTTACATGCATGTGTTTTGCCATATACATCTACACGGCACTGTACAGCAGTTCAACATCCTGCCACGTATCACCTGTGTTGGACATGTGATACACATAGGACAATGGCTAGCCGGATGGTATTTGCAGGGATGGTTATCAACTATAGCATGTATGGCCAAGGTCATGTAGTAGTGTTTATGCCCTGGGCCATGTATGAGCATAGGATGTAAGGTTTTCTAGCTGTATCTGACAGCCATGTTCCCGCCGCCAGGTGAATCAGTGCCACATAACTAATCCAGTTAATGATACATCTACCATGCGGTCATCACACCATGTCTGACAGAGATGAAATGTGCAGCTTTGCTGGACAGGGTTGCATAGTATGGCATGAGTATGTAACGTGTATGGCACAGGGATCTGTCCAGCATGTGGTGACCCTTGTACTAGGAAGGTGGCTATCCATGACATATGTCTTTCAGTCAGGATATGTACATGTAGCATGTCCAACATCACAGTGTTGCACATGTCTTTATGCAGGGTAGGCAGCATGCTGCATAGTGGAGATGAGGATTGTGAAGGCTGGTGTCGCCCATCTATGCATTGCCAATACCACTTAAAGGTGATATGTGATCCGATATTGGTCACTTGAGTGATGAGTATGGCTATACAATGATCTCCATGCTCATGGATAGCACCCTATCATGACTAGGGTTGCCTCTTATGACTACCTAATAGGCCTGGTGATGTCACTAGCTCAGGGAGGTAAACTGCACAGCACCATCCCTTTCACACAGTGTCCATTATGTTGAACGCTGCTTAGGTGGTAGTTCATGGGTACAGGGTTATTAACCTAGCGGTGACAATGCAATATGCAGCTGTCAGATTGTGCACATATGTCACGCACCTCACCCACAAAGCCCACTCTGAATGTTGTCCACAACACTGAGTCAGCTATTGCTCCTAGGTCATGGCCATTCACATACTTACATACGCAGATGCCTCCCATCTGTCTGTGTGGTATGGGCTACAATGAGGGGGGAGTACAAAACATTAACCCTTTTTTACTGTAGCTGCCACTGGTGTGATATGCACATGTCACTCAGACACCTTTTGTAGTGTTGGTTCTGTCAACAGGCCACTGGCAGAACACTCCTGTGGCATACAAAGGTACATCTAGTATACTGAGTGTAGGTGGAACACAGTATGGGTGATGATGTCCTATGACCTATCACAGGTATGATATGCAGTGTGAAATCATCCGTACTGTCATCTACATCTGTACTGCTAACAACATATACGTTGATTAAGGTTCATGGACTTTCAGACCAGACTCAGCAGGGTAATAGTGCAGTGCCTCCCATTATGAGTGGTATCTCCACTTTGTGGGTTGTGATAACTGTTGGTGTGCACCATTCAGTGTTTTCACAGACTGACATGAAGCTATGTTTTACATGATGTGTATGTGTAGAGCAAACTGTTTTGCCATATGTGTATGATACAACCAGGGATGTGAACAGGTCACATGCAGCCTGAGTGCACCTTGTACCATCATAGTTATGGTTACAGGGGCTCTGTAGTGTTCATGGATATGTGATTGTGTACCTGTTGGTGGGGGCAGTGTGTTTATGTTATCCGACACCCTATCTGTATTGCTTATTCATGCTCAGTACTTGTTCTGAACATGTAAGCACTTCATGAGCTACTAATTACTATAGCAGTCAATCCTACTCATTTCCTACAGGTAAACACTGTTTGTACTTACATTTCCAGCTTGCTTAGAGTAAAACAGCTGTTGTACACACTTACCTCACATATCTAGTGAGAAATAGTTGAATATTCAGGCATGTCCAAGTGTCATTTCCCAGTGTTATCGCCTGTCTATATGATAAATATGGGCATCATGAGGCAATATAGCAATTGTCTCGTGTACACAGTCAATGCTCACCTCCTAATATATGACACTACAACCTGTGGGAGATGCACATATGTAGCCATGCTGGAGGTAATGCTTTCTCCAACCCAGACTGAAAATGACAATCATGTGGGAATGTTAAACATTTGCACCGCACCACACTCATCACATAGTCTCACTAGATCTCCACCACCACAGGCTACACATAGTAAGACTACAACATTTACGGAGCCTCTCAATACTACTCTGTGTAGGCAACAGAGGACTCTGAAGCAGAAACGCGGGCAGCCCCCATCACCAAACACAACACCAATTACTTATAGCCCACAGACTCATGTGTGCCCATCAACTACAGCCAATAGGGTGATATAACATACCCAACACACTAGTCATAGGTGACTCTATAGGTGGTCACACTGATGTCCCACTCAGCAGGCTATACAAGGTGATAGTCACTTTCAGCTGGCTGTCGGGTAACAGGATCCGCAACATAACCTATGCACTCAGGTCACTCCTCAACAGGTACAATATGACTGTGATTCTCCATGTTAGTATGAATGCCCTGAGATGTAACTTCCTGGACTACATGTACAGAGACATGCAATAGCTCTCCTATCTTGTAGCCCAGGCAGGTATCGCCCTAGCCCTGAGAAGCATTCTGCATTCGTCCAGACTGATAACGCAGTACAACACTGAATTATTCTCTTCAACAGTTGGCTATGCTTCTGGTGTCATTCCAAGGGTATCCAGTATCTGTCTGCTTTGAATGACATGGTCGACAGAACACGATGCTTTGGCACAGATGACCTGCACCTGTCGGCCCTGGGATTACGGATAACATCTAAGTCTCTTGCTGCTCCTATAGTGCCTGTTTTAGACACGGTTCAAATAACATATTCACCACCATAACAGAAACAGGCAAGCAAAACCTGAGGGTAATGTTACTCAATGCTTGACATCTTCATCTCAAATGCACTCACCCAAGGCACTCCTTGTAATGGACCACTTCGATATCTCTGCAGTGACTGGGACCTGCTTCTAGGCTCCTGAGAGCACCCCTGCACTAACAGGCTATTACTCAGACCACACCTTTCAATCATGTAACCAGGACCAGAACACCCACGACAGAGGTGTGTCCATATTTCACACAGATGTACACACCTCCAGGCTGGTTGCTTAGCACAATGCATCAGAGGTAAATCAAATGCAACTAATGGCCATAACTGCTATACAAATTGTAGCTTGCTATGGATTCCACACCATACCCCACGGTTAACGGCCCTCACTTCTTGGTGTACTGGAAAGTAGGGTTCAAACAGGAACTACTGATGTGAGACTGACACTACCCCACACTTAACTGGGATACCTACTCATGTACCGACACATTAGGCCAATGCTTTCTGGGATTCATAACCTCCAATCGGCTGGATCAACCTATCCACACCACCACCAGGGCCAACAATATTCTAGACCTGGACATTACCAACATGTGTGACTGGTGTTCCACACCTGGGGTTATCCCCTCATTGGTCAGATCCGTACGTATGCTAATCACCCTTGTTATCCACATCCCAGCACCACACCCTTCACGGAAAACACAGTACAATATTTCTACAAAGCCAACTTCAGGCTTCTTATGACAGCAGTAGTAAATGTCATGACACCCGTGCAGATGGACAATATAGTTACAAACGCTGAATCATACACAACTGCACTTTATTAGCACTTACACAACTGCATGGATCATGCTATCCCAAACAGAGCCATGACGGTACCCACCAGATAATGGGCGCCACTCTGGGGGTCCACTGCCATGGACATAATGTACAACAGAAGGAGGAGACTGTTGCAAAGAAGAGTACAATCCCATGGGTGAGGTAGCTCCCTGGTCAGCCTCAGTAGAAATCTGAGATCCCTTATCACATCCTCCAAAGCTAGCTACGTAAACATTACTGTGACTCATTCCAAGGACTACCACAAAGCATTCTGGAGGTATGTCACTACTCTCGTTGGCAATACCCACATCTGCTCTGACATACAGTGGTTAGGCACGAACATTACAGAACCGACTGATATTGGCAACATCCTGGCAGATAGGTTCAGTGCTAACTTTACACCCCTCTCACAACCTAAAGGGCCCAAATCTATACAGGAACAATGCAGAGTCCCTGCGGTCACAACTACGCAGTTCCAAGCTGCACTCTCTAAAGCCTGGAACACAGAATCCATGTCACCGTACAACATCCCAGGCTGCGATTTACACAAACCTCAGAACGAAATGGCTCCCCACTTGGGCACCAAATTCACTAATAGCCTTGTATCAGGCATTGTGGCCCCTGAATGGTGCACAACAACAGTTATAACACTCCACAAAGGTGGCGCCACAATGGACCAGAGGAACTATTGCCCTATATGCCTGACTAGACTGTTCTGCAAGGCTATGGAGCACATCATCATGGAACTCATTCACAGAGACATTGGTGGCCTCCAAACTTTGATACCACCCAGTTTTGATTTGTTAGGGCAAGACCATGACTCCTAAACCTGGTGGAGTCCTTTGAGATAGTTACCAAGGTAGTAGATGAGGGTAATGAGGTCCACACAGTCTACCTTGTCCTCTCAATGGCTATCAACACCATTCCCCATTCTGGTATTGTCAACATACACATCCACCTGCACATCAACCCCTATGTCATGAGATGTTATGCAAAGTGGCTCACGGACAGGACCCACACAGGGAGGGTAGCATACCCTAGTTTCTACTGTAAATCAGTTACAATTGGCACATCCCAGTCCTCGGTCATAGGGCCCCTCATGTTCGGTATATGCTTCTCTGAGGTACAGGCTAGCACAGAAGGACTTACCCTGAATAGGTTTGCAGACAACTGCAAACTAGGAGCCATGATTGATTCACCAGCTGATACAGACACCCTCCATAAGGGTGTCACTGAGATGGATACCTGGTGTCGATAACATGGTCTCAAGCTGCATGCCACAAGGTGCATAGACATCCCCTTTGGATTACACCAATCATCCACTGACTATCACATAGGTGGTAGTCCACTACATACATAAGACATTATAAGGGATCTTAGAACGCAAGTAGATAGCACCCACTCCTTTGATAACCATATTGCCAAGGTGACATGGATATCCTTCTACGTGGCCACCCTAATCTGTAATGGGTTTGTAGCTGGAACAAAGGCAGCCATTGTACCGCTCTACTCCTGACTTATGAAACACATTAAAGGGTACAACACCCCATTTGGGATGTACCTTATGAGACAACAGCAACGGCTTTAAATACCACAACATTAACACACCAAGAGGATTACTGACCTCCGAAGGATGACGTATGCAGCCCAACTACAGAAACCCCAACTGTACTAATTTGCATACTGCATACTCAGAGGTGAACTCTGCTGAAATACAAGGCCCATGTCCACAACAATATTGATGGATATGCTCCACATAAGCAACATAAGCAAAAGCCACTGACAGCTACATGCTCTGGGATATGTACCCCAATGCAATGATGACTAGGACGTGCTGGAGGGATACATTCCTGAACCGGACACTCACCATGCTTTGGAACATGATTCCTATGTACATCAGGCAGGGACCCTCACTAGCACTCTTCAAGAGATACCTCGATGGGTGGATGGGAGACAGACATGTATGCCAGGGATCACTGCAGTGGCTCTACTGTACACAGGTGCAGGAAACAAATGGCTCTGCTGTTCACAGGCACAGGACACTAACTTAGGGAGGTGCCGCAAGTGAAAACACTGTAGTTGGGTTTATGAATGGACTTGGCCAGACAGCATAGTACCTAACTATGAACCTATGAAGCTATTACATGTCCTTTGTGCATGGATAATTGAGTAGCTCTTCCATTTCAATTAGCTATCATGCTGTTACACTGTCTGGTGACTACAAGCCATATGTATCCTGTTATTGTGTATTGTACATGCCAATAGACATACCTGATGTTTGCACAATATAACAGTAATGCTATGTAAAATTTTTGACATATCTACCTACAATACTGTACATTTCACATTTTTGCAACAATATGCCTTAATGCAAAGCATAATTGCACAGCAGGACCACCTTAGACATGTTATTCTCAGTTATACACCCATACATATGCCTGCTGTTACAGTATATCAACATATACTATCCCCTGCTATGGCACGTACTTGTTGGACAAACCCTGCCACTGACAGCAACTGGAGTGGAATTGTTGTGTTTAAAGCCATTATGTAGCATCCCTTGTGGCCCACAGCAGTACACACAATTTCTACAAGCATTACTATGCTCAACAATACATCACTACTTAATTAATACAGAACAGGCACTACATACACTAACATACTGAGTGTTCTACATACCTTCTTAGTAGTCCGAGTTTATGAAAATATCAGTCTTGCTCCTTTTCTGTTTTAACGGTTTTCTCGTATGTGCATACAGTTTGAATGTATGGCAAGCCATCCTTTTATACGTGGATACCAGTAACATGTGGTATCCTGCCACCAATTGGTGTTCCGGAGTAGATGATTACATGCACATCAGCTGTGCAGCTACTCCATTAGCCAATTACATGGCAACAGTGGGGTATAACTGAATACTCCACTTGGGCATTGTCCTTTTGCCCTATCTTTGAGGAAGACGGCCTGGATGTGTTGTTTGTGATGAATTGCAACTGCTATATGGAGAGACACAGAGGTATTTTAACTTCATGTCCCCCGTGGATTGTGTGTAATGGCTAGAGGATGTAGTTCTACATGTGAGTGTAGCTGTTATCTCAACCGTCTGATACGAGACTATTGCAAACAAAACCTGTAACATCGGCGTCTGTTCCATTGTACAACAGCAACAATTTCACATGGCGCCATCACAAGTGTGTCTCTCACAAGGTATGTTAACAATTCTGCAGATGTCATTGAGTGAGTGGATGTTTATGATGTTATTACAGTCTGTATTGCAATTGTTTTGGGTGTGGGGGAGATGTAGGTGGGTGTACATAGCAGATAAAGGTTTGTGGGGACTGCATTTATACATATTCCATATGTGTGTGAGGGCTGCTTCCCTAATTGAAGACCTATCATTTAGTAGACTAATACTATGGTTATTGCAGGCTTATTCATTAAGCCATTGTTAATTGGTTCCTATATAGCATGCAGGTGATGTTGATCCTTCAATCCCTCCGGACATACATTGATATGTAATGAAATGTTGCTACATGAAAGCTGTCTCGTGTATTTCTGTCACAGATATTTGCACTTATTGGAGTTATGTTGGTGACTGAACCTCTTTGGCTTGGGTTGCCACCTTTTCAAATGGCCATAGTGGGACATTTGCAGGACACATATCAGATTTTAGAGGCCGACACATACCCACGGTCAGTAGAAAGTATAGAACTTTACAAGTATGCCTATATAAAAGCTTATATTCTTGTAGCGGTTTACTTGCTTATCCTGTTTCTTGTTACATGTAGGTATGTTAGATACAGATGACTATTTTATGCAACCATTATATTCACTATGGAACATGCAGAACATCTCGAGATTGTAGGACATTGGTATTTTTACTCAATTTGGTCAGGACACTACCGCACATAGAGGGACTGCCCCTCACAAGGTGGGACAGGTGTTAACCCCATGTTTAGCTCATGTCCATAGCACATATTTGTAATAGTGTATTATAGCAATAGCCCATGCCTGGGTGTGGGCAATGGTGAATTTACCCTCAGTTGGTGTGGTTTGTTCATGAGGACGAAGCCCGAGTGGCCAAACAAAGACAACCGTGGGTAAATCCAGCATTACCCACACCCAGGCATGGGTTGTTGCTATAATATAGTCTCCATATCCTTTGTTCATAACTTTCGGTCATGGCGGAATTTGTGATTGCTATGGTCCATGTTGTGCACATATTTGAAGACTTCAACTGCTGTATACGGCATACCCACGGATTCAGGAATGCACACAAATCCAACAACCACATTACCGTTCACAGACTCCCAAACCACACAATACCGAACACTCAAACTCGCAACAGTCAAACTCCCGGAACTAACACAAACACAGAACACACACACACACACACACACACACACAGACACAGTGCTACCCATCACATCCAAACAAACCATCCGACACTACATATGGCCAGGTGGCCATGCCCCATACACACGCCATGTGGGTGGCTTCACCCCCCCATACCACATACAGGAGCAGCCTTAGGTCTACTGGTGCCCTAGGCAAAGGGCACAATGGCACTCCCCACCACACCACCCAGTGCCCCCATCCTGGTCTACCTACACCAAATAAATACTGGTAAAGTGCCCCCACTAAAGCTGCGCCCTAGGCAGCTGCTTAGATGGCCTATGCCTAAGGCCGGCTATGACCACACCTACTGTAATAATCTACCTCCGAGTTAGCACGAACAGACACACGAAGCAAACACACACACATACATACACACACACACACACACACACACACACACACACACACACACACACACACACACACACACACACATTACAGTCCCATGGAAACTCACACCGCACTCAGAACACACACTTACACACACTATAGCAATTAGAAACACACTTAAACACAGTACCTACCTGGACCGCAGCACTAGCAGCAATAACTAAATGTCTTTTAACATCGTGATAATAGTACTTGTGGTTCTAGTGTTCTAGTACTGTGGTCTTTCCATCTTTAAGCCTTGTGATTACGCATGTCGGTATGTAAAGCATTCGGTAGTTGGTAGTATCTTATTTATTTGTACCTCCATGGTTGTGTACATGTTGTTAACCTATCTATATATTTGCAGATATATGTATATCCGTATATATCGACATATGTCTCTCTATCACCCTTTCTATCTCTATATTATATATATATATATATATATATATATATATATATGTATAGAGAGAGAGAGGGAGAGAGTGAACACACCTTTCGTTGGGTACATGGCGGTGTATACTATACCCTGAACTCTGCCCTTTTGTGTTTTAACCTGTCACAATACACACCTGCCGTTGGTACATCTTAGGTAGCTTAGTGGTAGGTGATTGTGTGCATGGTTGCGTGTTTTACTCCTGGCAGTGGTCGTTTTACCTCTCAGAGCAGGCACTATTAGTACAAGGGTGAGTAATGCAGATTTCAGCTGTTCTGGCCATCTTTGACCATGATCTGCGCAATATTCAGCAAAGCTTAGACCTGTTTTGCGCATATCCGTGTAGTCATGTTTAAACAACGCTTACCATCACTTGCCGGCGCATAAACCCGCTAACATGTGCTTAAACGTGCTCTAATGACCTGCATCCAACATTCATTATTTGTGCCATCGGAATTACGTAACAGCCCTTGCAGGTCGTGGAACCGGGAACATGCACAACACAGTCAGTGGCTTTACCACTGGGGCATCTGGGATATGTACAAGTGTTATGGTGTTTTGTATGTGGACTGTACTAAGGCTGTTCCTCCATACTGCAAACAAATGTGTAACTCAGTTAGTTTACATATGGATGATACCTATTAATGGTATGTCCAAGTGATGTTTAATGGATGTGCTCCAGCTATGGGAATCCAAGTCACAGTGAGCCACACACTGTAATGTGCTACACCTTGCCACAACCATAACTGGAGAATGCTGGGGTGGCAGATACCTATCATGGGTACTCCTCATGCTTAGAAACTACATCCCTGATTACATTATATGGAGCCCCTCATTAACACACCAGGGAATCCTTGCAGAGTGGGTAGGGAACAGTGGTTACACCCAGGGATCCTGCAATTGGCTCTGCTCCACAGAGGGATAGTTAGTTAATCGATGGGGTGGCAACAGCAGACACATTTTGCCTAAGCTGATGAATGGCCTCTGACAATCAGGCATGTACCTACCGATGAACCTAGGAACCTATACATACAGTATCAACACATGCTGTTAGCTTCGTTTACTGTTCAGGTGTTGACTTACCTTGCTCCAATAGCTGTTGTGTGTGCAATAGTTGAGGGCTGCCTATGTAGGATTCACAAAGTAGACCACCTATACATAACAATTTACAGGTGGTCGTGTGTGTGTGCCATCCATTTTACTGTGTGTGCAGGTGGAGAAGTGTGTCAGTCCGTAGGGGCCTACACTGTCAGTGTATGTGCTATACGCTCCCTCTTTGCCAAGGCATGGGCATATTGGGCATGCCTCCATCTGCCTAGTGGGTCTGGCACAGGGTCTTCGTGGTCTGAATCCCTCTGTGCCTGTGATGGCCTTGGCAATTGCAGTGGGCTGTGAGGGCCTTCACCATTATGTCCCTGCTGCAGCTGTTTCCGCAGGATCATATTATGTAGCATGGCACATACTATGAAGATGTGGGCACATGTGCCTGGAGAGTACTGCAAGGCTCCACCAGATATGTCCAAGAAACGGAACCATGATTTCAGCATCCCAAACACATGCTCTATGATGATTCTGGTTTGTGTGTGTGCCTCATTATGGCGTTCTTGCATGAGTGTGTGCATTTCTAATGGGAGTCATCATCCACGGCTCTAGTGCATAGCCAGCATCCCCCACAAGGTGGCCATGTAGGATGTCCCCCTCTGACAAATACCTGATACAGCTGTGAGGCATGCCAGATGTGGGAGTCATGGTAGCTTCCAAGGCTGCCAGCACACACATCTGTGATAATGCCCTGGGCATTGCACACGACCTGGCAGTTGATGGAGTGGTATCCCTTGTGGTTTATGTAGCACCTACCATGCTCACCGGGTGGTGACTTGATATGTATGTGTGTGCAGTACCCAGTACCTCTGGGTAGTCTGCCACATGGTGGAAGAGACGCATATTGCTGGCCAACTCCTCCTGAGTTCGGGGGAAGTATATATGCTCATTGGCATGTGGTAACATGGCATCCAGGAACTGGTGTAGTACCCTGGATGCTGATGCCTGTGAGATCCCCATGATATCTCCATTTGGCATTTGAAAGGTACCTGTGGCTAGTATTCTCAAGCTTACACATACCTTCGTGTCCACTGGGATGGGTTCCCCTCTGTTGTTTCTGATTCTGAGGCATGGCTGGCACAGCTCAACTATTTGCTGTATGATGTCCCTGTCCACCCTGTAATGCTCTACTATCTCCAGATCATGTAGCCCTTGGTAGGTTACCCTTGGTCTGAACACTCTTCTCCTCCTCCGGGGCCTGAGGTGGTTGTCAGCATCATCCTCCACACCACCTTCAGTCTCCAACACATGGTGATGAATCACAGCTATGGCAGCTCCCAACAAGTGCATTGTAAAAGTTCCCCATCTGTTTACACCGATGGTGCAGTTTTTGGGAATACACAAGTGTGTGAGGTGCCTTCACACTTTATACTATTGTGCTTTGAACACTGATGATGTCATAGGGTGTGTATGTACAATCAGAGCTGCAGGGTATCTTACTTATGTGTTTTACCACAGGTACTGCTATTGTGGTGCCTTTGGTGTTGAATTACATTTAGCTGCCATGGATCACCTCTTGCCCTTGCCTTCACTTTTCTTAATGATTCACCTCCCATTGTTGGGCATGCATCCAGCAGCCTGCTTTCTTGTTTTGTACTTTCCCAAACCAGGATTGTGTTACAAAATGTGTTCTATAGCCGATCTACTGCAGGTTTGCTTTGCTCTGCTGTGACAGTTCTCTTTTCTTTGCAATCCGACACCTCCCCTATCCTGTTCTGCAGGTTGCTACTAGCAGCCTTGTTAGCTGCCGTCAATGGCCCACTGTGAGTTAATAGGTGATAATTACTCAGTTGTACTCCAATTACCCTACTGCGGCATTTCCTTATTGTCTTCCCATAAACTTCCTGTTTGAGCTGTGGTGCGTGCCGCGTGCGGCCGCTTTCCGGGTTTCGAGCACATTGTCATCCATGTACACATGCGCTTTCAGGCACCATGTGTGCTCTCAGCTAAGCAAAGCAATGCCTACATCCACACCCCTATCCTGCGGCTTTGCTTGGCAACGGGCAACCTGGATTTGCAATGCTCCAATGTGCTTACAGCTACGGTGGCACACCCCACTGCTGATGTCATGTATACCTCCAGACCACTCCTCGGTGTTGTAGCACTGCACCGTATGGTACATCCTTGGCTGGGCCGGTGGGATGTTTGCAATTCAGTATTACTTGCTTCATTTGCATGGCATTGACTACTAATTCATAGTTACCGCGCCGAACACTGTCCCAGACCCTTAGCAACCCTTGCAGTTTGGTTGTGGTGTAGCATGCATACCATTGACTATTATGGTGAAATCATGATTTGTGTTACATTGCAATTTTATGACATCTGTATATATTTTCCTTGTGTTCCCATTTGTGCACACATGCCCTGCGGTTGTACTTTGCGTTAGTGTGGCCATGACATTAAATGTTTTTTTTTATGTGTTGTGCATGTTTTTTATGCCATTGGCTGTATATTTTACCATTGGCATATGTTAACTTTGTAATACGTAAGTTTGGTCCGCTTTCATGGCTCCGATGTTCTGTTTGGAAAAATGTAAACCGTTTTTTTTTTTTTTGGTTTACATTTCTGTATGCTTTCGCTACGCCTGCACCACTTCATGAATCGCTGTGTACTTTCATTTGCATGCTGCACTACTGCGCATGGGGTGATTAGCATACATGAGCCGAGAGCTGCGCAGATCTGGTGTACGCTGGTAGTGCACGTGGAATTGGATCATACCTGAATCGCTCGGTGGACATATTTGGCATTATACTGCCTATGCTACGCCTGTGCCTGGCGCAAGCTTCATGAATCCCGGGGTATGTTTTTTTAACAAATAAGTGTTATGTTGCCATTTTTGTAGTGAATATTTTTAATAACAGATTTAAAATTTTAAGATTTAAAACAGATATTTTTAATAATGCAGATCACTAAAGCCAGTAACTCTGCTGGTAAAGCACTATTCTCTTGCGCCATAGCCAAATTATGGAACTCCCTCCCACCCACAATTACCTCCGTACCATCATGCACCCACTTCAAAACTTTACTAAAAGCGCACCTAAAAACATGCTGGCTATGCCCTTGCAACTCCCACTCTAATATCACCCACCCCATCCAACCAATACCTTTCTTTCCATCCCACTAACTACCTTGATTATAGCAAGCTCAGATGCTCATAAGCCTAGTACTTATTATACAGCAGGAACTTCTTATTGTAACATTTGTTAATGTCTGTTATGTACTTCACAGATAAAGATTCTAGTTGTCTACTGATGTACTATGTTCTTCATCTGTAAATATGTTTGTAATTAATTGCTATATTAATCAAATTGTTAATCGCTATGTAATCCAATGTAACTACTGTCTGTTTATTTTAACTGTGGAGCTTTTCTCCCCGGGCCTCCACTGAAAATGGACCTACGTCCAGTCGGACACTCCTGGTCAACAAATGTAAATAAATAAATAAAATAAATAACTTTTTATGCAGGAGTGTCCGTGGTTGATTCTGGATGCTTGGAATATTTTTTTCTTTCTTTCTTTTCTAATGGTCTGAATACACTTTCCAATACACTGAGACGATTGTAGCAGTTTAATTATTGTAGATTAAATGTATACGCAGTCAGAACAGTGGTGTTTACTGGTTAGATTAGGGTGAGACTCAAAAGCATCTTTATACTATCCCAGTTACCCAGGTGAACAGAATATTTTCAGTGAACATAACGCTTCATTATTGGTTCATTGAGAAGTCCCTTTCAAAATATATAGCCACATATATCCATCTCTTTACCCTGCAATTCATGTTGTCCATTTGAAGCAAAGGACATGAGTTGTAACAATGTAAGAACGAACATGAACAACATTTATATAATGTGATAAGAGACTTAAGGACACAGGTGGACAGTGGTCTCACCTTCGATAACCACATCGCCACAACAGTCAGGAAATCCTTCTATGTGGCACACCTCATCACTAAGGGCTTTTTATCCAGGAAAAAGGTGGTCATTGTCCCACTGTACTCATCCCTCATTAGACCCATTATAGAATACAATGACCCGTTTGGTATGTACCTCTCAAGACATCTGCAACAACTAGAAAGGCCGCAGAAATGCCTCACTAAAAGAATCACAGGCCTAAAGCAGATGCCCTATGCTGACCGCCTTAAAAAACTCCAGCTATACTCTGTGGCATATCGTCTACTCAGAGGCAATCTCTGCTTAACATACAAGGCCATGTCAGACCCAGAGCTGTTGGACATGCTACACTTAAAGAAATCCCATTCCCTCAAAGCCAAATGCTCCAGGGATCTAAACCTTGTTATCACAATAAACAAAACATGCTGGAGGCATAGGTTCTTGACCCAGAGACTCCCCAGACTCTGGAATAGACTGCCCATACATGTCAAGCAGAGCACCTCTTTGGCTCTCTTCAAAAGGAACCCTGACGACTGGATGGGAGAAAGGAAATTCACCCCGGGGATCACGTCAGTCGTCCTGCTAGACAGGGGTCCAGGGAAGTAAATAGTGTGGGAAGAAATAGCCAGGGAATTGTTATGGCTAGGCTTGTATAGGCCCTCGAGCTGATAGCCTAGTACCAACCTTTGAACCTATGAACCTATTTATCACACAGAATTTAGTGAGTGAATGAAGTCTGTTTGGAGTTTAGCACCACAGTGCTCATTAAATCCTTTCTGATACACTTATTTCACGGATGTTCTTCACTGCTTCACTCTTCTTTCCTAGTGTTGGTTTTCTGGATCTTATTGCACTTTTTGTGAGACTTGCTTTTTGTTCTGTGTTTTCTGGGGTATTTACACTTTTAAAGAACACCCATGGCTTTGCCTCATATTTTTGCCTGCCCCTTGTTAAATGGATGTTTCTGTAGTAAATCACAGAGGCTTTCAGTCATCCAGTGATGCCATATATCAGCAATTTGGAAAATATACATTGAAGCCAAAAGTGTCGTTCCATTAAATATTTAAGTGGATTATAGTTAAATGTAATAATCATCATTGCTTTTGGGCACACGGTGATTTTTTTTAATTAGGCAGTGTGTTGTGTAAGAGTTCCTTATGTTTTTGTGTAGACAGTAGGTCTTTTTTTATAGGTTAAAGTTGCTGAAATTGTAGATTAAAGCAATCCCTACTGGACTATTTACTTTTTGAGAGTACTGGAATTCCCAGATTGTTCACTTGGGAAAGCAGATGTCAGCAGCTGATGAACATGAATGACATAAGTGTATCATGCAGGATTAATTGAGAGATTTTATGAAGTCCTGTTGGAGTTTTGTTTGAAAGAGCTAATTATACCTCTCAACTGTATTTTTGTCCGTTTTTCATAATTTCTGGTTTTCTGGCAAATCACTGCCAAATCATTAAAAGACTAAAGTTGAAAAATAATGACAGACATTTGAGTTTCAGACTTCGTGCCCTTCAGAAAATTCATGCTAATGCAAATCCTGTTATTCTATCAACTAAGTTTCTAAGGGCACTATTTAAATTTGTCCCTATGTTTGGGCTTTTGTCCCCCCATTATTAATAGCTTTGTCCAGATTTCTTGCTTTAAGAGATTTAGAGGTATGAAGAGCGTTATACGTCCTGCATGATAGATGTATTTCATCCCTGCACTTCTGATACTGTTGTTTGCTTCCGCAGTGCATATGTTCTTTTATTCTTTCTCTTTTGCACTTGTGTCTGGACGTTTTATATGGTCATAGGTTCATAGAAGGTCACTAGGCTAAGGAACCTAGATACCTTACAAAACTAGCCATATTTATCATGGGTTGCCCCAGTTGTTTGTGGTTAGGTGAGTGAAGTTCACAGAGGTAGGGATCTGTGGTAGTTAATAGCAACTTCCTCTATCCAGGAGGGACATGGCCACCACCCCAGGAGTGAATTTGCTGTCACCCGTCCATTGATCTAGGTTGCATCTGAAGTGGTTCAGGAAGGGGCTTTGTCTCACATGAATTGGAAGCTTGTTCTAGAGAAGTGGCAATCTCTGTCAGATGTATCTGTCTGTCCAGTATGACCTGTTCATGTCACAAGCTCGGTTAAGATCCCTGGAGCATGTGACCCTCATGCAGTTTGATTTATGAATGTGTGGAATTTCCATCAGGGCCGAGTCAAACACTGCCCTGTAAGCCAGGCACAGCTCACCCCTTAGCAACCTGTAGGAGACAAAATAGAGTGACAGACCTTTCAGTCTTTTTGTGTAAGACTTGTTTTGTCTACCCTGTAATCTCTTGATGAGAAACCTTTGTGGTGTCTTCAATTGTTTCAGGTGTCTAGTGAGGTACATGCAAAATGTAGCATTGTACTCAATTATTGGTGTGATGAGGGCCGAGTATAATATAATTATAACATCCTTAGATTTAGATGCACTGCTTTTACTTATAAAATGTACCACATAGAATGATTTTCTTACTACCGTGGATACGTGATGGTCAAAGTTCAGATTACTATAAACCTGACTACCCAGATTATGTACCACTAGGTCAACCCTTAAGGGGGGGGGGTCCTGTCTATAATGTAATTAGCACGGATATCAGATTTCCCAAATATAATGATAATGCTTTTTTTTTTGCATTCAGCCTTAATCAGTGTCTTTGGCACCAGTCATTTGTCTGCATTAACCCTGCCTGCAGTATATTAACATAATTGGGGGACTCAATGATTGCTCACAGTTTGCAATCATAAGTGAATTTGGTTGACCACAGGCTGTTCACGTTTACCTGAACTTCTGAGAAATAAACTCTGAACATTAAGAGGCCACAAAAGAACCCTGTGGTACGCCACTGGTGACTGGTCTTTTACTAGGGTCTATATTAGATCACCGACTTAAAAAAGCAAATGGTGATTAATCGACCCTATGTAACTGAAAGTTTACAATCTCGCACTGTCAGAACAGCGATTTTTTTCCTAGGGAAAAAAAATCGCTGTTCCAAAACACATACACACAACACAAGCACACCAAACAAACAGCAATCCACATGCATACACGTAAAATCTTACACTTAACCCTATACTAAACTATACACACACCACTAACTATCCACTTACCTTAACCCTAACCCTAACCCTAAGGTCCGTCACTATCGCACAATCTCCTCACCCACTCCTTAACCCTAACTCACCTAACCCGCCCTAACCCTCACGTTCACACAATCGCACACATACCTAACCCGCGCCTTAACCCTAATTCATCTAACCTGCCCTAACCCTCACATCCACACAATCACACACTTACCTGAACCCGTCCCATAACTTTCCACCACAGCACTGAAAATACCAAAGCAACAGAAACAGACAACCAAATTCTTTCCCTAGGAAAAAAATCGGGTTTCTGTTGTTTCGATATTTTAATCTTTTGCTGCATAGGGTTCGATATTAGAACATTCGAAGATTTGAAACCTCGATGTTCTAATATAGACCCTTTTACTAGAGGTGATGTCACCCACTTTGACAGTATGTGTCCTGTCGGTGAGCCAGCTAGCTACCCTTCTGGTAATGTAGGAGTTAATTCCCAATTGGGAGAATTTCTCTATAATACCTGAGGGAAGGATTGTGTCAAGTGCTTTGGCAAGGTCAAGATAGGTGGTATGCAGTGTCCTTGCCTCATACAGGTCCTTGGTGACTTTCTTGAAGAAGTCAACCATGTTTAACAGGCTACCTTTAACGAATTTGAACTGGGATGGGTCCAGAATTTGGAGATTACCTATATCCTTGTTAATAAGATCTATAATGATTCTTTCCATAGCCTTGCAGATGAAGCTAGTCTAGCTTATGGGCCTTAATTCCCAGGGTCCGGTGATGGTCGCCCTTTCTGTAGTGGGATTACTGTTGCTGTCCTCCATTTTACCGTAACATAGCCAATTCGCAGGTTGAGATTAAACAGGGATTCAAATAGATGTGCTAGGTCATGTTTTAAGTTGTTTAAAAGTCTGGGATGTTGTCTGGTCCCATTGATGCTGTGTTTTTGGCCTTGGAGAGCATCGTAATGACTTGCTATCTTGGGATAACAGGCTGAGGAATGGTGGCAGGTTTACTTTGGGTGATGACTAGAAGGAACGGGAGGGTGAAGTTTGCTCCAAATCTGTCAACTAACAAATTGGCTATTACATCCAGTTGAGTATGGGTGGTGCCATCTAGAACCAGTTCAGAGCATATGAGTATTTCCTTTTAGATTTCAGATATAGTTAAAGAAGGCCTCATGATTATTTTTAGCTAGGAAGGCTATTTTTGCTTACTAATTATCTATGAAGGACTTGACAAGATCTCTAAATGTGTTTGTTTAAGCTACAGAGGGATTTCTTCCTCTGCTTAGCCAGTTCCCTCTTGTTCTTGGACATTAGTTTCTTTTTCTTGTATAGCCTGTTTATACTAGGGGTCCATTAGGGAGGCTTGCCTTTTCGGTAAGACCTGGTTTTAATCCAGTTGGAGTTCTGCTTGAGCTTTTCTTAGCAGTGTTATTGATTTTAAATAAAGTTCCTGATTTTTACTTATATTTCTGCACTGTCCCTTGAATAATTGTAGATGTTATAGCAATGCCAGACATTAGCGTTTCATAAAATGCATGTTTAAGCAAAAACTGTTGTTCTATTAACTTTCTAAGTGAATATGAGTTTAATTTAACAACTCTCTCTCTCTGCGTTTGCGCATACAGTGATAGCAGTCTATTTTTAAGTAGGTTGTGTAATCATATTGCTGCAGGTATGTTGCAAATAAGCATTTATTTGTACAGAGAATACATAATATGCACACACGTTGTAGTTAAGTGAGGTCTTTACATACCTCTCAGCTATCCTTGAATTTGCAGGTGTCTGATTTTGTAACATATTTTGCCACGTCCCTCATACCTTTTTATTTGTACATAATTCAGTGAGGGTTATAGTCAGTCAGTAATGTCAGACATTAGACTTTCATACCTCCTATTGTTGATAAAATGATCTTGATGTGAACACTGTTATTATTTTTTATTATTATTAGTTGCAGATAATACTGAATTATACTAATTCAGCCAAACAACATCAAGCAACACATTTCACCATGCCATTAGCTTCCTAGTTGAAGTTGTTAGTAAGTGCTCCCCATTTTGGTCATTTATTCCACGTTAGTGTTTCATGCTTTGGAGATGGAAGGTTGGTAGCTATGCAATTGCTGCGTTTGTTGCTTTCCCTTTCTGTTGTATAGAATTTACTTACGTATGTGCTAGAACAGATTAAGATCTCTTGAGTGTGTGCATATCAGCAGTGGATTTGTGGATGTGCAGTAAATCTGAGAGGAGAGGATGTGTTGAGGCTCTGCATGAGAGACAGAGTTCACTGCTCAGCATTCTTTATGATACCGAGAATATGGACCAGGCTTTGAGACACTGTACGGGCTGAGAGATGGTATAATGGTTAAGGTGTTAACTTTACAGATGTAAGGTACAGGGCTTGTTTCTCACATTTAAAGGAAATTGGCCAGGCTTAAAATGGCCCACAAGGAAAGTTAGCCTAGTACTTATCTGTGAATATCTTATTATGTAAACCCTTAAAATGGCCCAAAAGGGCAGTTAGCCTAGTACTTATCTGTGAATATCTTATTATGTAAACCCTTAAAATGGCCCACAAGGGTAGGTAGCCTAGTACTTATCTGTGAATATCTTATTATGTAAACCCTTAAAATGGCCCACAAGGGCAGTTAGCCTAGTACTTATCTGTGAATATCTTATTATGTAAACCCTTAAAATGGCCCACAAGGGCAGTTAGCCTAGTACTTATCTGTGAATATCTTATTATGTAAACCCTTAAAATGGCCCACAAGGGCAGTTAGCCTAGTACTTATCTGTGAATATCTTATTATGTAAACCCTTAAAATGGCCCACAAGGGCAGTTAGCCTAGTACTTATCTGTGAATATCTTATTATGTAAACCCTTAAAATGGCCCACAAGGGCAGTTAGCCTAGTACTTATCTGTGAATATCTTATTATGTAAACCCTTAAAATGGCCCACAAGGGCAGTTAGCCTAGTACTTATCTGTGAATATCTTATTATGTAAACCCTTAAAATGGCCCACAAGGGCAGTTAGCCTAGTACTTATCTGTGAATATCTTATTATGTAAACCCTTAAAATGGCCCACAAGGGCAGTTAGCCTAGTACTTATCTGTGAATATCTTATTATGTAAACCCTTAAAATGGCCCACAAGGGCAGTTAGCCTAGTACTTATCTGTGAATATCTTATTATGTAAACCCTTAAAATGGCCCACAAGGGCAGTTAGCCTAGTACTTATCTGTGAATATCTTATTATGTAAACCCTTAAAATGGCCCACAAGGGCAGTTAGCCTAGTACTTATCTGTGAATATCTTATTATGTAAACCCTTAAAATGGCCCACAAGGGCAGTTAGCCTAGTACTTATCTGTGAATATCTTATTATGTAAACCCTTAAAATGGCCCACAAGGGCAGTTAGCCTAGTACTTATCTGTGAATATCTTATTATGTAAACCCTTAAAATGGCCCACAAGGGCAGTTAGCCTAGTACTTATCTGTGAATATCTTATTATGTAAACCCTTAAAATGGCCCACAAGGGCAGTTAGCCTAGTACTTATCTGTGAATATCTTATTATGTAAACCCTTAAAATGGCCCACAAGGGCAGTTAGCCTAGTACTTATCTGTGAATATCTTATTATGTAAACCCTTAAAATGGCCCACAAGGGCAGTTAGCCTAGTACTTATCTGTGAATATCTTATTATGTAAACCCTTAAAATGGCCCACAAGGGCAGTTAGCCTAGTACTTATCTGTGAATATCTTATTATGTAAACCCTTAAAATGGCCCACAAGGGCAGTTAGCCTAGTACTTATCTGTGAATATCTTATTATGTAAACCCTTAAAATGGCCCACAAGGGCAGTTAGCCTAGTACTTATCTGTGAATATCTTATTATGTAAACCCTTAAAATGGCCCACAAGGGCAGTTAGCCTAGTACTTATCTGTGAATATCTTATTATGTAAACCCTTAAAATGGCCCACAAGGGCAGTTAGCCTAGTACTTATCTGTGAATATCTTATTATGTAAACCCTTAAAATGGCCCACAAGGGCAGTTAGCCTAGTACTTATCTGTGAATATCTTATTATGTAAACCCTTAAAATGGCCCACAAGGGCAGTTAGCCTAGTACTTATCTGTGAATATCTTATTATGTAAACCCTTAAAATGGCCCACAAGGGCAGTTAGCCTAGTACTTATCTGTGAATATCTTATTATGTAAACCCTTAAAATGGCCCACAAGGGCAGTTAGCCTAGTACTTATCTGTGAATATCTTATTATGTAAACCCTTAAAATGGCCCACAAGGGCAGTTAGCCTAGTACTTATCTGTGAATATCTTATTATGTAAACCCTTAAAATGGCCCACAAGGGCAGTTAGCCTAGTACTTATCTGTGAATATCTTATTATGTAAACCCTTAAAATGGCCCACAAGGGCAGTTAGCCTAGTACTTATCTGTGAATATTTATGTAAACCCTTAAATGGCCCACAAGGGCAGTTAGCCTAGTACTTATCTGTGAATATCTTATTATGTAAACCCTTAAAATGGCCCACAAGGGCAGTTAGCCTAGTACTTATCTGTGAATATCTTATTATGTAAACCCTTAAAATGGCCCACAAGGGCAGTTAGCCTAGTACTTATCTGTGAATATCTTATTATGTAAACCCTTAAAATGGCCCACAAGGGCAGTTAGCCTAGTACTTATCTGTGAATATCTTATTATGTAAACCCTTAAAATGGCCCACAAGGGCAGTTAGCCTAGTACTTATCTGTGAATATCTTATTATGTAAACCCTTAAAATGGCCCACAAGGGCAGTTAGCCTAGTACTTATCTGTGAATATCTTATTATGTAAACCCTTAAAATGGCCCACAAGGGCAGTTAGCCTAGTACTTATCTGTGAATATCTTATTATGTAAACCCTTAAAATGGCCCACAAGGGCAGTTAGCCTAGTACTTATCTGTGAATATCTTATTATGTAAACCCTTAAAATGGCCCATAAGGGCAGTTAGCCTAGTACTTATCTGTGAATATCTTATTATGTAAACCCTTAAAATGGCCCACAAGGGCAGTTAGCCTAGTACTTATCTGTGAATATCTTATTATGTAAACCCGTGATTTTCTTGGTGAGGAAATGCTATGGGCATTCAAGCCGCGTCACTTGTTTGGACATGTACAAGCCACAAAGGACATCATATGCAATGATCAGTCCAATAAGTGCCGACTACAGTGAAATGATCAATTTTCTGTGCCTGGATCCCATACCCTTACTAGTAACCCGCACAATGAAAAAGGACTTTGTAGATACATGTTGACTTAAAAATACTTTGCTGTCTACAGAGACATTGTTTCTCAAGTTCTTAACTACTGGATTGATTTTTCAGGAACATACTATCAATGTGGTAGTTGCAGGGGATATCCTGCTTGCTGAAAGGCACTAATACATTTACTGACATTTTGTTTTCATCCATGGTTTTGTTTCAGCTATTTGTATGGGAAAGGCCCTCTTGGAGGATCTTGGTGGCCTCTGGGGAGTTAATAATGGTACCTAGTTAGTTTAGAGTCATTAACAAAGTTAGTGAATAATAATCCGGTCCGGTGGTGCAGTGGTTGTATTGTCACCTCACAGAAAGAGGTTCTCTGGTTCGATTCTCATCTGGAGTGCATTTTGTGTGAAGTCTGCATGTCCTCCCTGTGTCCGTGTGGGCATGCATCTGGAGAATTTCTTTCCGGGCCTGAACTGAAAATTGGCTTTGATCCAAGTCGGACTTTCCCAGTTAACAAATGTTATATAAATAAATAAAATCCCTGATTGTTGGTTTTGAAGTTGAAAAGCAAATGCCAAAGAGGAGTGGCCCAAGTACTGAACCATGAGGAACATCACTAGTGACAAAGTCTTTTGGAGGAGGTAGAGCCACCCATCCTAATTTCCTGGGCTCTGTTACTAGTCAGTTTGCTATTCAGCGACTTACTTAGGGGCTGACATTTAGTTGGGAGAGTTCATTCCCAACTCTGGTGTTCTTAGTAGTGGTCAACACCTTAGAGACAGCTAGATATGTGATGTATCCTGATTTTTCCCTCATACTGTTACCATAGTAAGCTTCTCGAAGAAGCCAAGCAGAATGAGTAAGCAGGATCTGCCCTTGGGAAACCGAATCGGCCTGGGTCAAGGGTGTTTTTCTAGGTTGATGATGTCCTTTTTATTAATTCCTTAATGATTCTTTCCAAAGTCTTACACATAAGGCTCATCAGATTTGTATGTGTATAATTACCAGGGTTTGTTAATGTCACACCTGTGTGCAGGGTTAATGATTGTTGCTGTCCTACATTCCCTGCCAAATAGCTTGTGTGGAGTTTGATATTAAATAGGTTTTGTAGAGGATTTGACAGGCCCGTTTTCAGACTGGTCTGTAGGCATCAGGGTATGTATATATATATATATATATATATATATATATATATATATATATATATGTGTGTGTGTGTGTGTGCCTGATTTTGTATCATATAAGTAAAGACTGTAGTCAGTCAATAATGCAAGATATTAGTTGTTCATACTACTTTTTGTTAACATGGACATTGATATAACCATACCGCTCAACCTCATAACAGCAAAAAATCTCGGCAAAGCCATAAAAAGTGAGACAGAGGTTGAAAAGTAGTAACAATTTTTAAACCTTGCTCAACTTAGAAAGTTGATAGAATAACAGGTTTTGCATTAGCATGAATTTTCTGGAGGGTATGAATGTAAAACTCAAATGTCTGTCATTATGTTCTAACTTCAGTCTTTAATGATTTCCCACTAATTTTCCAGAAAAACACAATTTTATGAAAAACAGACCAAAAATATGAGGCAAAAATCTGGGCATTAGCTTAACTTTGAGTGAGTTAGAACAATGTTGAAAATTGTTCCTGACTTATTTTGGCTTTGTCCAGAATTCTTGAGCAAACAAGTTTAGAAATTTGTTAACAATTCTTATAAATCTGGAAGTTTAACACAACAAATGTGACATAATTTTAAAAACTGTTCATACTGCTTAAGTGTACCTCATTAAAATGAACGTTCTTCATTTTGAGTCTGAAAAACTCCTTGTTTCACATCATTCTAAACTGCAAGTGTGTGTTATTCTGTCATTGTTGTTATTATTAATATTTTCAATATCCATGCTAAAGAATACAGTATCATTCTATTTCAAAGAACTTTTTATAAATTTTAATGACACATTTTAACTGTCAGATTTTTCTTATTTTGCTCACTGATTCTACATAATGAGAGACAGTGTCCTACATCCTGGAAATGGAAGGTTGAGAATTGTTATATAGCTGTTGGATTTTCTGTTTTTTTTTGTTGTGTATTATTTATTTATTTATGTGCAAATGTCTGTGGACGGCATTCCTGACACATTTAGAAGTACACCAATGCAGATCACAAAATAAATGTTTGCTTTCCAGAAAATATGTATATGTATGTTTGCTGTAACAAAAGGAGATACTGCCAGCCTAGCTATCTGGAACTTTGTAAATAATTATAGGTCATTTATGAATATCGACAATTCATAGGCTTGTGTTACAAATGTATTAGAACTGTATGTCATATAAGACAGTTTAATGAAGGTTAGCAGGACTAAGACAGAATATATGTGTGTGAATGAGAAGGAGGACAGAAGAATTGTGAGGATGCAGGGAGTAGAGGTGGCGAAGGTGAATGAGTTTAAGTACTTGGGATCAACAGTTCAGAGTAATGGTGAGTGTGGAAGAGAGGTGAAGAAGAGAGTACAGTCAGGATGGAGTGGGTGGAGAAGAGTGTCAGGAGTGATTTGTGACAGAGTACCAGTAAGAGTGAAAGGGAAGGTCTACAAAAGGGTAGTGAGACCACCTATGTTATATGGGTTGGAGACAGTGGCATTGACAAAAAGGCAGGAGTCAGAGCTTGACGTGGCAGAGATGAAGATGTTAAGATTTGCACTGGGTGTGACGAGGATGGACAGGATTAGGAATAAGTATATTAGAGGGTCAGGCCAGGTTGGAAGGTTTGGATACAAAGCCAGAGAAGCAAGATTACGTTGGTTTGGACATGTGCTGAGGAGGGATGCAGAGTATATTGGGAAAAAGATGCTAAGGATGAAGCTGCCAGGTAACAGGAAAAGAGGAAGGCCTAAGATAAGGTTTATGGATGTGGTGAGAGAGGACATGCAGGCGGTTGGTGTGACAGAGCAAGATGCAGAGGACAGGAAGAAATGGAAACAGTTGATCTGCTGTGGCGACCCCTAACGGGAGCAGCCGAAAGAAGAAGAAGATGTCATATAAGATGGTTTATACAGACGTGTGCTGAAGAGATATTTTATAAAGTACTGAACTAAAATGTAACCACAGCATGCCCTACTGGAAAAAAAGGAGAGAAATGTGCATGCATTATTGTAACTGTTTAGATGTATATATTTTAACAATGGAAACTGGAACACCAGAGGTCAACTTCAGAAAAATTGCTGAAATTAAATTACTTTATGACAGCAACAGACAGGATGTCTGTACTAGGAGGCTCTCTGTGTTTCTTGAAAGAGAGGTAATTACTAGGCTTGAGATGTGGAAGTGTTTTATTCCTTTATGAACTCCAACAGTTGCACAGCTCTGAGCAAAAGCCTTTGTCTATTTATTTTCACAGGTAGATGCTACATACTACCAGCTGCATCAATGAGGGTTTTACCTGGGACAGTCAGATGGCAAGAAGTGATGCCATTCTGCAAGCTATCCCAGCAGTAATATTTGGGATATTTAAGGGCTCTCTGAGAGAGACTGAGTATTCTGTATTTGTCTTTGACCTGACAACATCAGCTGGAAGACCCATTCACCACATCTGCCTTGTTGCTCTGTAAGTAAGTCTAGGGAACAGTATAATTCTCTTAAATACATTCAGGAATATAGCTAAGCTTAATTTAGATGTTTTTATTTACTTATTTGAGACTAACCTGCAATATTGTTTTAAATATTTCGTGTGGTTTTGAACTCTGATGCAACTGTGATTATATACTGAGTGTTTTCTTGTTCTTTTATTATTTATTATTAAATATATTTAAAGCTTTCATTGTGGCTGATATTTGTAAGAGTGGCCACTGTGATGCAGTAGTTAGCATTGCTGTCTCACAGCAAGAGGTTCTCCAATTCGATCCTCGGCTGGGGTTCCTTCTGCGCAGAGTCTGCATGTCCTCCCTGTGGTTGCGTGGGTTTCCTCCTGGTGCTCTGGTTTCCTCCCACATCCCAAAGACATGCTGTAGGTGGATTGGGTACTCTAAATTGGCCCTAGGTGTGAGTGCGTGCATGTGTGTGCCTTCTATGGAAAGTTGGGCGCCGGGCTGGCGACTCTACACTGTAAAACTCCACTGCCAATAATGATCGGACAGGTGATCCACTGTGGCAACCCCTAACCAGGAAAGGTGAAAGAAGAAGAAGAAGATCATGGCTGATATTTGTGATACATGTTTAAGTCATATTGAAGTTGTGAGAGTACTTGCATATTTATCTGGTGACACTGTATAGGCCACTCCTAATAACCTTGCTCTTGGTCAAGCTATCATTTGTATTAACAGTAATATTACAACAGTAGGATTGGACACCCTTTTTTAAGGGCCTTAAAGTAGCTGATAAGGAGGTGGCTGGTGGCAGTGATAACTACTTCATAGTCTGGGCAAAAGGGGGCATAGCTAGTTAACCTATGCTGGCCTTTTCCAGGTGTGTGCAAATCAAACCTCAAAGGGTGTATGTGTCAGCTACTTGGGCTGGGACATGAAGCACTGGTTGGACAGAGAGGGTGCCGGAGGTCTTGGCTTGGCCACTTAGCTGAGATCCCAACTCTATCTCTGTGCCAGTGGGGAATCTTACTGGGATCTAGAGAAAGAATTAGAAACCAGCCCCAGACTGACTGTGGTCCCTGTGAGCTCTTAAGGGAAATTGCACTTAATGCAGAGAGGTGCATCTGGAAATACTGTGTGTGTAAGTTGTCATCCCCCCACTGGTGCTAGTGGTGAGGATTGAGGCTCCTTCTTGATTACTGGGCTAGAGGTGGGGTGTCACATATGTATATATGTTTGTATATATATATATATATATATATATATATATATATATATATATATATATAGTATAAAATATTCACACACACACATGATTATGGTTGCTTTATAGATGTATGTGTATATATGTGTTTGTAGTATATATATTCACACACATAGAGAACTCAGCACAGCTCTTTGTGGTATCCAGCAGAGTTCCTAGAGCAGCAGAGAAAGGAAAAAGCAACTTTCCAGATTTTAAGTATTTTTTCTTGCATTTTTCGACCATTTGTGTTATTCGACGACTGTTTCTGTCTATTTTATAGTGATATTACCTGTTTTTCCTGTTTTTGTAAGCTTTAATTGTTGGTTGCACTTCTTAGTTTAAGTTTGCTTAAAAGTTAAACTACAGGCTAATACACTCAAGTGTACTAGCTTTTGATAGCATTTAATCGAAAAGCAAAGCATTTATTGTGTTTTCTGTTCTGTCTGTGAAAAAAACTTGAAAAAAACAAAAATATTCTTGTTCTCCTAACTTTCCTGGCTAGTTTGTTCCAGTGATCAGATTTTGCTAATCCCTGGGCTTTGTCTTGGTTCCTGTACTTCTCCATTTTCTTTGTTTGTTCATGGGCTTAATTATGCATCTGATACTTTGTAATTTACGTAAGTTTGCGTCATGCGTTTGCATTGCTATACATGGCTTCGCGAGTGTCGTCATGTATGTCTGGAAAAATGTAAACCGTTTTTTTTTACATTTCTGTATGCTGCACGTGCACCACTTCATGAATCGCTGTGTACTTTAATTTGCATGCTGCACTACTGCATGGGGTGATTAGCATACATGAGCCGAGAGCTGCAGATCTGGTGACGCTGGTAGTGCATGGAATTGGATCATACCTGAATCCTCGGTGGACATATTTGGCATTATACTGCCTATGCTACCTGGTGCAAGCTTCATGAATCGGGTATGTTTTTAACAAATAAGTGTTATGTTGCCATTTTTGTAGTGAATATTTTTAATAACAGATTTAAAATTTTAAGATTTAAAACAGATATTTTTAATGCAATACTAAAGCCATAACTCTGCTAAAGCACTATCTCTTGCCCTAGCAAATTATAACCCCTCCCACCCACAATACCTCCTCCATCATCACCACTTCAAAACTTTACTAAAAGCGCACTAAAACAGCGGCTTCCTTGAATTTTATCTTATACCCCCCATAAAATCTTTCTTTCACCACTAATATTGAATTATGCAATTCAATGTTAACCTAGTATATTAACACGCTTTTATTTAACATTTGTTAATGCTGTATGTACTTAAAAATAAAATCTTTTTACGATGTCTTGTTCTATCTTAATATTTTTTTTTCTTTTTCAATGTTAATCCTTTAATCATGAACATGTCGTTTATTATTGAGTTTTTCCGCTCAGAAATGGACTTAGTGGGTGGACAAACTCTTAACAATGTAATAAAAATAATAAATAACTTTTATGCAGAGGTCCTTAAAATTATGCAATATTTTCTTTCCTTTCTTTTCATTGGCAAACTTTTCAATAACGAACATAAAACATTTATTATGTGATAAATTAACCAGTGACAGTGGTTACTTGATAAACCCCAAAAGAAAATCTTTATCCCTATCCAGGTTACCAGGAAAAATTTTCCCATGAACCCCCATAACCCATTATGTCATGAGGAGTCCCTTTCAAAATAAAGCCCAAATCCTCCTTACCCTGCAATCCATGTGCCATTAAAAAACATATTGTCAATGTACCAGACAACTTTTAAATAAAGGCTTAGACCAGGTGGACATGCTACCTTGAAACCCATCCCCAAAGCAAATCTCAGGGATCTAAACTTTTATCCAAAAAAGGGTGGTCTTGCCCAGACTCCCCTCATAGACCCATATGAACAAGACCCTTTGGTTCTTCAAGAACCTGACACTAAAGGGAAGAAATTCACGGATCCCCAGGCCTAAGCAGGCCAAGTAATTAAAAATCCGGGAATTTTTGGCTACGTTACCTCAGAGGCAACTTGCTTAACTTTACAAGTTTGTAGAAGAGCTGTTGGATTGCACACTTAAAATCCTTTCCCTAACCAATTCCGGGTCTAACTGTTATCCTTCCATGTGGCTGGTCTTGACCGAGACTCCCGTCTGGTTTCGGGGTTTACATTAAAGACACCCTTGGCTTCTCAAGGCCCTGAATGGATGGGAAGAAATCCCCGGGTTCAGTCATCGTTGCTAACAGGGTCAGGAAGAAAAGTGTGGAAAATTTAAGGGATTTTTAAATGCTAGCTTTTGGCCCGGTGATTATACATTTGAACCTATGTTTTTAACAGATTTATAGGTAAGTCTGTTGATTTTAAAGCACCCATGCTATTATCTTTTGAAACTATTCCGATGTTCTTAGCTTCACCTTCTTCTAGTGTTGGTTTTGGATTTATGCCTTTTTTTTAAAGACTTCTTTTTTTTGTGTTTTTTTTGGTTTTAACACTTTTAAAAACAATGTTGCCATTTTTTGCCTGCCTTGTTAAATGAATGTTTCTTATAATTCAAGGGCTTTAAGTCCCATGTTGGCTTTCCCATTTAATACTTGCCAATTTCCTTAAAATTTAAGTGGATATAGTTAATGTAATTTTCACCCTGCTTTGGGAACGTGTTTTTAAGGCATTGTTTTAATTCTTTTTTTTGTGTGACGTTTTTTTATAGGTTAAAGTTGCTAAATGTATTAAAAATCCTATTATATTCCCCTTTTTGGGTATGGAATTCCAGAGTACTTGGAAAGCAATTCACAGGAGGACATGGACAAAGTGTTTCTGCAGATTATTAGGTTTTGAAGTGTTGGAGTTTGTTTGAAGAGCTTTTACCTCTCAATGTATTTTTGCCGTTTTCAAATTCGGTTTTCCCTGGAAATACCCAATCATTGATTAAAGTTGAAATTCACAGGATTTCAACCTGCCCTTAGAAATCACCCTAGCAACCTGTAACAATAATTTCAGGCCTTTAATTTGTTAGTTTGGGTTTTGTCCCCATTTTATAGCTTTGTGTTTCTTGTTTAGGTTTAGAGGTATGAAGAGCTTATCGTTGCAGATAATTATTTCATCCTGATTTGATACTGTTTTCTTATGCAAAATGTTTTTTATCTTCTTTTTCATTTTCTGCCCGTTTTAATGGTCACTAGGTTTCTAAAGTATAGGCTATGGAACAGATTCCTTACAGATAAGCTTTGCTCAGCTTATCATGTTGCCCAGTGTTTGTGTTAGTGAGTATATTAACATAATTGGGGGACTCAATGATTGCTCACAGTTTGCAATCATAAGTGAATTTGGTTGACCACAGGCTGTTCACGTTTACCTGAACTTCTGAGAAATAAACTCTGAACATTAAGAGGCCACAAAAGAACCCTGTGGTACGCCACTGGTGACTGGTCTTTTACTAGGGTCTATATTAGATCACCGACTTAAAAAAGCAAATGGTGATTAATCGACCCTATGTAACTGAAAGTTTACAATCTCGCACTGTCAGAACAGCGATTTTTTTCCTAGGGAAAAAAAATCGCTGTTCCAAAACACATACACACAACACAAGCACACCAAACAAACAGCAATCCACATGCATACACGTAAAATCTTACACTTAACCCTATACTAAACTATACACACACCACTAACTATCCACTTACCTTAACCCTAACCCTAAGGTCCGTCACTATCGCACAATCTCCTCACCCACTCCTTAACCCTAACTCACCTAACCCGCCCTAACCCTCACGTTCACACAATCGCACACATACCTAACCCGCGCCTTAACCCTAATTCATCTAACCTGCCCTAACCCTCACATCCACACAATCACACACTTACCTGAACCTGTCCCATAACTTTCCACCACAGCACTGAAAATACCAAAGCAACAGAAACAGACAACCAAATTCTTTCCCTAGGAAAAAAATCGGGTTTCTGTTGTTTCGATATTTTAATCTTTTGCTGCATAGGGTTCGATATTAGAACATTCGAAGATTTGAAACCTCGATGTTCTAATATAGACCCTTTTACTAGAGGTGATGTCACCCACTTTGACAGTATGTGTCCTGTCGGTGAGCCAGCTAGCTACCCTTCTGGTAATGTAGGAGTTAATTCCCAATTGGGAGAATTTCTCTATAATACCTGAGGGAAGGATTGTGTCAAGTGCTTTGGCAAGGTCAAGATAGGTGGTATGCAGTGTCCTTGCCTCATACAGGTCCTTGGTGACTTTCTTGAAGAAGTCAACCATGTTTAACAGGCTACCTTTAACGAATTTGAACTGGGATGGGTCCAGAATTTGGAGATTACCTATATCCTTGTTAATAAGATCTATAATGATTCTTTCCATAGCCTTGCAGATGAAGCTAGTCTAGCTTATGGGCCTTAATTCCCAGGGTCCGGTGATGGTCGCCCTTTCTGTAGTGGGATTACTGTTGCTGTCCTCCATTTTACCGTAACATAGCCAATTCACAGGCTGTGATTAAACAGGGATTCAAATAGATGTGCTAGGTCATGTTTTAAGTTGTTTAAAAGTCTGGGATGTTGTCTGGTCCCATTGATGCTTTGTTTTTGGCCTTGGAGAGCATCGTAATGACTTGCTATCTTGGGATAACAGGCTGAGGAATGGTGGCAGGTTTACTTTGGGGGATGACTAGAGGGAACATGGTGGTGAAGTTCGTTCCAAATCTGTCAGCTAGCAGGTTGGCTATTGCATCCAGTTGAGTGTGGGTGGTGCCATCCACAACCAGGTCAGAGCATAACTGAGTATTTTCTTTTAGATTTCAGACATAGTTAAAGGAAGCCTCATGATTATCTTTAGCTACGAAGGCTATTTTTGCTTAGTAATTACCTATGAAGGACTTGACAAGATCTTTAAATGTGTTTGTTTATGCTAGAGAGGGATTTCTTCCTCTGCTTAGCCAGTTCGCTCTTGTTCTTGGAAATTAGTTTCTTTTTCTTGTATAGCCTGTTTATACCAGGGGTCCATTAGGGAGGCTTGCCTTTTCGGTAAGACCTGGTTTTAATCCAGTTGGAGTTCTGCTTGAGCTTTTCTTAGCAGTGTTATTGATTTTAAATAAAGTTCCTGATTTTTACTTATATTTCTGCACTGTCCCTTGAATAATTGTAGATGTTATAGCAATGCCAGACATTAGCGTTTCATAAAATGCATGTTTAAGCAAAAACTGTTGTTCTATTAACTTTCTAAGTGAATATGAGTTTCATTTAACAACTCTCTCTCTGCTTTTGTGCATACAGTGATAGCAGTCTATTTTTAAGTAGGTTGTGTAATCATATTGCTGCAGGTATGTTGCAAATAAGCATTTATTTGTACAGAGAATACATAATATGCACACACGTTGTAGTTAAGTGAGGTCTTTACATACCTCTCAGCTATCCTTGAATTTGCAGGTGTCTGATTTTGTAACATATTTTGCCACGTCCCTCATACCTTTTTATTTGTACATAATTCAGTGAGGGTTATAGTCAGTCAGTAATGTCAGACATTAGACTTTCATACATCCTATTGTTGATAAAATGATCTTGATGTGAACACTGTTATTATTTTTTATTATTATTAGTTGCAGATAATACTGAATTATACTAATTCAGCCAAACAACATCAAGCAACACATTTCACCATGCCATTAGCTTCCTAGTTGAAGTTGTTAGTAAGTGCTCCCCATTTTGATCATTTATTCCACGTTAGTGTTTCATGCTTTGGAGATGGAAGGTTGGTAGCTATGCAATTGCTGCGTTTGTTGCTTTCCTTTTCTGTTGTATAGAATTTACTTACGTATGTGCTAGAACAGATTAAGATCTCTTGAGTGTGTGCATATCAGCAGTGGATTTGTGGATGTGCAGTAAATCTGAGAGGAGAGGATGTGTTGAGGCTCTGCATGAGAGACAGAGTTCACTGCTCAGCATTCTTTATGATACCGAGAATATGGACCAGGCTTTGAGACACTGTACAGGCTGAGAGATGGTATAATGGTTAAGGTGTTAACTTTACAGATGTAAGGTACAGGGCTTGTTTCTCACATTTAAAGGAAATTGGCCAGGCTTAAAATGGCCCACAAGGAAAGTTAGCCTAGTACTTATCTGTGAATATCTTATTATGTAAACTAAAATGGCCCAAAAGGGCAGTTAGCCTAGTACTTATCTGTGAATATCTTATTATGTAAACCCTTAAAATGGCCCACAAGGGTAGGTAGCCTAGTACTTATCTGTGAATATCTTATTATGTAAACCCTTAAAATGGCCCACAAGGGCAGTTAGCCTAGTACTTATCTGTGAATATCTTATTATGTAAACCCTTAAAATGGCCCACAAGGGCAGTTAGCCTAGTACTTATATGTGAATATCTTATTATGTAAACCCTTAAAATGGCCCACAAGGGCAGTTAGCCTAGTACTTATCTGTGAATATCTTATTATATAAACCCTTAAAATGGCCCACAAGGGCAGTTAGCCTAGTACTTATCTGTGAATATCTTATTATGTAAACCCTTAAAAGCGCCCACAAGGACAGTTAGCCTAGTACTTATCTGTGAACATATTATGTAAACCCTTAAAATGGCCCACAAGGGCAGTTAGCCTAGTACTTATCTGTGAATATCTTATTATGTAAACCCTTAAAATGGCCCACAAGGGCAGTTAGCCTAGTACTTATCTGTGAATATCTTATTATGTAAACCCTTAAAATGGCCCACAAGGACAGTTAGCCTAGTACTTATCTGTGAATATCTTATTATGTAAACCCTTAAAATGGCCCACAAGGGCAGTTAGCCTAGTACTTATCTGTGAATATCTTATTATGTAAACCCTTAAAATGGCCCACAAGGGCAGTTAGCCTAGTACTTATCTGTGAATATCTTATTATGTAAACCCTTAAAATGGCCCACAAGGGCAGTTAGCCTAGTGCTTATCTGTGAATATCTTATTATGTAAACCCTTAAAATGGCCCACAAGGGCAGTTAGCCTAGTGCTTATCTGTGAATATCTTATTATGTAAACCCTTAAAATGGCCCACAAGGGCAGTTAGCCTAGTACTTATCTGTGAATATCTTATTATGTAAACCCTTAAAATGGCCCACAAGGGCAGTTAGCCTAGTGCTTATCTGTGAATATCTTATTATGTAAACCCTTAAAATGGCCCACAAGGGCAGTTAGCCTAGTACTTATCTGTGAATATCTTATTATGTAAACCCTTAAAATGGCCCACAAGGGCAGTTAGCCTAGTGCTTATCTGTGAATATCTTATTATGTAAACCCTTAAAATGGCCCACAAGGGCAGTTAGCCTAGTACTTATCTGTGAATATCTTATTATGTAAACCCTTAAAATGGCCCACAAGGGCAGTTAGCCTAGTACTTATCTGTGAATATCTTATTATGTAAACCCTTAAAATGGCCCACAAGGGCAGTTAGCCTAGTACTTATCTGTGAACATCTTATTATGTAAACCCTTAAAATGGCCCACAAGGGCAGTTAGCCTAGTACTTATCTGTGAACATCTTATTATGTAAACCCTTAAAATGGCCCACAAGGGCAGTTAGCCTAGTACTTATCTGTGAATATCTTATTATGTAAACCCTTAAAATGGCCCACAAGGGCAGTTAGCCTAGTACTTATCTGTGAATATCTTATTATGTAAACCCTTAAAATGGCCCACAAGGGCAGTTAGCCTAGTACTTATCTGTGAATATCTTATTATGTAAACCCTTAAAATGGCCCACAAGGGCAGTTAGCCTAGTACTTATCTGTGAATATCTTATTATGTAAACCCTTAAAATGGCCCATAAGGGCAGTTAGCCTAGTACTTATCTGTGAACATCTTATTATGTAAACCCTTAAAATGGCCCACAAGGGCAGTTAGCCTAGTACTTATCTGTGAATATCTTATTATGTAAACCCTTAAAATGGCCCACAAGGGCAGTTAGCCTAGTACTTATCTGTGAATATCTTATTATGTAAACCCTTAAAATGGCCCACAAGGGCAGTTAGCCTAGTACTTATCTGTGAATATCTTATTATGTAAACCCTTAAAATGGCCCACAAGGGCAGTTAGCCTAGTACTTATCTGTGAATATCTTATTATGCAAACCCTTAAAATGGCCCACAAGGACAGTTAGCCTAGTACTTATCTGTGAATATCTTATTATGCAAACCCTTAAAATGGCCCACAAGGGCAGTTAGCCTAGTACTTATCTGTGAATATCTTATTATGTAAACCCTTAAAATGGCCCACAAGGGCAGTTAGCCTAGTACTTATCTGTGACTATCTTATTATGTAAACCCTTAAAATGGCCCACAAGGGCAGTTAGCCTAGTACTTATCTGTGAATATCTTATTATGTAAACCCTTAAAATGGCCCACAAGGACAGTTAGCCTAGTGCTTATCTGTGAATATCTTATTATGTAAACCCTTAAAATGGCCCACAAGGGCAGTTAGCCTAGTACTTATCTGTGAATATCTTATTATGTAAACCCTTAAAATGGCCCACAAGGGCAGTTAGCCTAGTACTTATCTGTGAAAATCTTATTATGTAAACCCTTAAAATGGCCCACAAGGGCAGTTAGCCTAGAACTTATCTGTGAATATCTTATTATGTAAACCCTTAAAATGGCCCACAAGGGCAGTTAGCCTAGTACTTATCTGTGAATATCTTATTATGTAAACCCTTAAAATGGCCCACAAGGGCAGTTAGCCTAGTACTTATCTGTGAATATCTTATTATGTAAACCCTTAAAATGGCCCACAAGGGCAGTTAGCCTAGTACTTATCTGTGAATATCTTATTATGTAAACCCTTAAAATGGCCCACAAGGGCAGTTAGCCTAGTACTTATCTGTGAATATCTTATTATGTAAACCCTTAAAATGGCCCACAAGGGCAGTTAGCCTAGTACTTATCTGTGAACATCTTATTATGTAAACCCTTAAAATGGCCCACAAGGGCAGTTAGCCTAGTACTTATCTGTGAACATCTTATTATGTAAACCCTTAAAATGGCCCACAAGGGCAGTTAGCCTAGTACTTATCTGTGAATATCTTATTATGTAAACCCTTAAAATGGCCCACAAGGGCAGTTAGCCTAGTACTTATCTGTGAATATCTTATTATGTAAACCCTTAAAATGGCCCACAAGGGCAGTTAGCCTAGTACTTATCTGTGAATATCTTATTATGCAAACCCTTAAAATGGCCCACAAGGGCAGTTAGCCTAGTACTTATCTGTGAATATCTTATTATGTAAACCCTTAAAATGGCCCACACGGGCAGTTAGCCTAGTACTTATCTGTGAACATCTTATTATGTAAACCCTTAAAATGGCCCACAAGGGCAGTTAGCCTAGTACTTATCTGTGAATATCTTATTATGTAAACCCTTAAAATGGCCCACAAGGGCAGTTAGCCTAGTACTTATCTGTGAATATCTTATTATGTAAACCCTTACAATGGCCCACAAGGGCAGTTAGCCTAGTACTTATCTGTGAATATCTTATTATGTAAACCCTTAAAATGGCCCACAAGGGCAGTTAGCCTAGTACTTATCTGTGAATATCTTATTATGTAAACCCTTAAAATGGCCCATAAGGGCAGTTAGCCTAGTACTTATCTGTGAATATCTTATTATGTAAACCCTTAAAATGGCCCACAAGGGCAGTTAGCCTAGTACTTATCTGTGAATATCTTATTATGTAAACCCGTGATTTTCTTGGTGAGGAAATGCTATGGGCATTCAAGCCGCATCAAGTGTTTGGACATGTACAAGCCACAAAGGACATCATACGCAATGATCAGTCCAATAAGTGCCGACTACAGTGAAATGATCAATTTTCTGTGCCTGGATCCCATACCCTTACTAGTAACCCGCACAATGAAAAAGGACTTTGTAGATACATGTTGACTTAAAAATACTTTGCTGTCTACAGAGACATTGTTTCTCAAGTTCTTAACTACTGGATTGATTTTTCAGGAACATGCTATCAATGTGGTAGTTGCAGGGGATATCCTGCTTGCTGAAAGGCACTAATACATTTACTGACATTTTGTTTTCATCCATGGTTTTGTTTCAGCTATTTGTATGGGAAAGGCCCTCTTGGAGGATCTTGGTGGCCTCTGGGGAGTTAATAATGGTACCTAGTTAGTTTAGAGTCATTAACAAAGTTAGTGAATAGGTGCAGTGGTTGTATTGTCACCTCACAGAAAGAGGTTCTCTGGTTCGATTCTCATCTGGAGTGCATTCTGTGTGAAGTCTGCATGTCCTCCCTGTGTCCGTGTGGGCATGCATCTGGAGAATTTCTTCCCAGGCCTGCACTGAAAATTGGCTTTGATCCAAGTCGGACTTTCCCAGTTAACAAATGTTATATAAATAAATAAAATCCCTGATTGTTGGTTTTGAAGTTGAAAAGCAAATGCCAAAGAGGAGTGGCCCAAGTACTGAACCATGAGGAACATCACTAGTGACAAAGTCTTTTGGAGGAGGTAGAGCCACCCACCCTACTTTCCTGGGCTCTGTTACTGAGTCAGTTTGCTATTAATCGACTTACTTAGGGGCTGACATTTAGTTGGGAGAGTTCATTCCAAACTCTGGTGTTGTTAGTAGTGGTCAACACCTTAGAGACAGCTAGATATGTGATGTATCCTGATTTTTCCCTCATACTGTTACCATAGTAACCTTCTCGAAGAAGCCAAGTAGAATGAGTAAGCAGGATCTGCCCTTGGGAAACCGAATCGGCCTGGGTCAAGGGTGTTTTTCTAGGGTGATGATGTCCTTTTTATTAATTCCTTAATGATTCTTTCCAAAGTCTTACACATAAGGCTCATCAGATTTGTATGTGTATAATTACCAGGGTTTGTTGATGTCACACCTGTGTGCAGGGTTAATGATTGTTGCTGTCCTACATTCCCTGCCAAATAGCTTGTGTGGAGTTTGATATTAAATAGCTTTTGTAGAGGATTTGACAGGCCCGTATTCAGACTGGTCTGTAGGCATCAGGGTATACATATATATATATATATATATATATATATATATATATATATATATATGTGTGTGTGTGTGTGTGTGCCTGATTTTGTATCATATAAGTAAAGACTGTAGTCAGTCAATAATGCAAGATATTAGATGTTCATACTACTTTTTGTTAACATGGACATTGATATAACCATACCGCTCAACCTCTTAACAGCAAAAAATCTCGGCAAAGCCATAAAAAGTGAGACAGAGGTTGAAAAGTAGTAACAATTTTTAAACCTTGCTCAACTTAGAAAGTTGATAGAATAACAGGTTTTGCATTAGGATGAATTTTCTGGAGGATATGAATGTAAAACTCAAATGTCTGTCATTGTGTTCTAACTTTAGTCTTTAATGATTTCCCACTAATTTTCCAGAAAAACACAATTTTATGAAAAACGGACCAAAATATGAGGCAAAATCTGGGCATTAGCTTAACTTTGAGTGAGTTAGAACAATGTTGAAAATTGTTCCTGACTTATTTTGGCTTTGTCCAGAATTCTTGAGCAAACAAGTTTAGAAATTTGTTAACAATTCTTATAAATCTGGAAGTTTAACACAACAAATGTGACATAATTTTAAAAACTGTTCATACTGCTTAAGTGTACCTCATTAAAATGAACGTTCTTCATTTTGAGTCTGAAAAACTCCTTGTTTCACATAATTCTAAACTGCAAGTGTGTGTTATTTTGTCATTGTTGTTATTATTAATATTTTCAATATCCATGCTAAAGAATACAGTATCATTCTATTTCAAAGAACTTTTTATAAATATTAATGACACATTTTAACTGTCAGATTTTTCTTATTTTGCTCACTGATTCTACATAATGAGAGACAGTGTCCTACATCCTGGAAATGGAAGGTTGAGAATTGTTATATAGCTGTTGGATTTTCTGTTTTTTTTTGTTGTGTATTATTTATTTATTTATGTGCAAATGTCTGTGGACGGCATTCCTGACACATTTAGAAGTACACCAATGCAGATCACAAAATAAATGTTTGCTTTCCAGAAAATATGTATATGTATGTTTGCTGTAACAAAAGGAGATACTGCCAGCCTAGCTATCTGGAACTTTGTAAATAATTATAGGTCATTTATGAATATCGAAAATTCATAGGCTTGTGTTACAAATGTATTAGAACTGTATGTCATATAAGACAGTTTAATGAAGGTTAGCAGGACTAAGACAGAATATATGTGTGTGAATGAGAAGGAGGACAGAAGAATTGTGAGGATGCAGGGAGTAGAGGTGGCGAAGGTGAATGAGTTTAAGTACTTGGGATCAACAGTTCAGAGTAATGGTGAGTGTGGAAGAGAGGTGAAGAAGAGAGTACAGTCAGGATGGAGTGGGTGGAGAAGAGTGTCAGGAGTGATTTGTGACAGAGTACCAGTAAGAGTGAAAGGGAAGGTCTACAAAAGGGTAGTGAGACCACCTATGTTATATGGGTTGGAGACAGTGGCATTGACAAAAAGGCAGGAGTCAGAGCTTGACGTGGCAGAGATGAAGATGTTAAGATTTGCACTGGGTGTGACGAGGATGGACAGGATTAGGAATAAGTATATTAGAGGGTCAGGCCAGGTTGGAAGGTTTGGATACAAAGCCAGAGAAGCAAGATTACGTTGGTTTGGACATGTGCTGAGGAGGGATGCAGAGTATATTGGGAAAAAGATGCTAAGGATGAAGCTGCCAGGTAACAGGAAAAGAGGAAGGCCTAAGATAAGGTTTATGGATGTGGTGAGAGAGGACATGCAGGCGGTTGGTGTGACAGAGCAAGATGCAGAGGACAGGAAGAAATGGAAACAGTTGATCTGCTGTGGCGACCCCTAACGGGAGCAGCCGAAAGAAGAAGAAGATGTCATATAAGATGGTTTATACAGACGTGTGCTGAAGAGATATTTTATAAAGTACTGAACTAAAATGTAACCACAGCATGCCCTACTGGAAAAAAAGGAGAGAAATGTGCATGCATTATTGTAACTGTTTAGATGTATATATTTTAACAATGGAAACTGGAACACCAGAGGTCAACTTCAGAAAAATTGCTGAAATTAAATTACTTTATGACAGCAACAGACAGGATGTCTGTACTAGGAGGCTCTCTGTGTTTCTTGAAAGAGAGGTAATTACTAGGCTTGAGATGTGGAAGTGTTTTATTCCTTTATGAACTCCAACAGTTGTACAGCTCTGAGCAAAAGCCTTTGTCTATTTATTTTCACAGGTAGATGCTACATGCTACCAGCTGCATCAATGAGGTTTTTACCTGGGACAGTCAGATGGCAAGAAGTGATGCCATTCTGCAAGCTATCCCAGCAGTAATATTTGGGATATTTAAGGGCTCTCTGAGAGAGACTGAGTATTCTGTATTTGTCTTTGACCTGACAACATCAGCTGGAAGACCCATTCACCACATCTGCCTTGTTGCTCTGTAAGTAAGTCTAGGGAACAGTATAATTCTCTTAAATACATTCAGGAATATAGCTAAGCTTAATTTAGATGTTTTTATTTACTTATTTGAGACTAACCTGCAATATTGTTTTAAATATTTCGTGTGGTTTTGAACTCTGATGCAACTGTGATTATATACTGAGTGTTTTCTTGTTCTTTTATTATTTATTATTAAATATATTTAAAGCTTTCATTGTGGCTGATATTTGTAAGAGTGGCCACTGTGATGCAGTAGTTAGCATTGCTGTCTCACAGCAAGAGGTTCTCCAATTCGATCCTCGGCTGGGGTTCCTTCTGCGCAGAGTCTGCATGTCCTCCCTGTGGTTGCGTGGGTTTCCTCCTGGTGCTCTGGTTTCCTCCCACATCCCAAAGACATGCTGTAGGTGGATTGGGTACTCTAAATTGGCCCTAGGTGTGAGTGCGTGCATGTGTGTGCCTTCTATGGAAAGTTGGGCGACGGGCTGGCGACTCTACACTGTAAAACTCCACTGCCAATAATGATTGGACAGGTGATACACTGTGGCAACCCCTAACCAGGAAAGGTGAAAGAAGAAGAAGAAGATCATGGCTGATATTTGTGATACATGTTTAAGTCATATTGAAATTGTGAGAGTACTTGCATATTTATCTGGTGACACTGTATAGGCCACTCCTAATAACCTTGCTCTTGGTCAAGCTATCATTTGTATTAACAGTAATATTACAACAGTAGGATTGGACACCCTTTTTTAAGGGCCTTAAAGTAGCTGATAAGGAGGTGGCTGGTGGCAGTGATAACTACTTCATAGTCTGGGCAAAAGGGGGCATAGCTAGTTAACCTATGCTGGCCTTTTCCAGGTGTGTGTAAATCAAACCTCAAAGGGTGTATGTGTCAGCTACTTGGGCTGGGACATGAAGCACTGGTTGGACAGAGAGGGTGCCGGAGGTCTTGGCTTGGCCACTTAGCTGAGATCCCAACTCTATCTCTGTGCCAGTGGGGAATCTTACTGGGATCTAGAGAAAGAATTAGAAACCAGCCCCAGACTGACTGTGGTCCCTGTGAGCTCTTAAGGGAAATTGCACTTAATGCAGAGAGGTGCATCTGGAAATACTGTGTGTGTAAGTTGTCATCCCCCACTGGTGCTAGTGGTGAGGATTGAGGCTCCTTCTTGATTACTGGGCTAGAGGTGGGGTGTCACATATGTATATATGTTTGTATATATATATATATATATATATATATATATATATATATATATAGTATAAAATATTCACACACACACATGATTATGGTTGCTTTATAGATGTATGTGTATATATGTGTTTGTAGTATATATATTCACACACATAGAGAACTCAGCACAGCTCTTCGTGGTATCCAGCAGAGTTCCTAGAGCAGCAGAGAAAGGAAAAAGCAACTTTCCAGATTTTAAGTATTTTTTCTTGCATTTTTCGACCATTTGTGTTATTCGACGACTGTTTCTGTCTATTTTATAGTGATATTACCTGTTTTTCCTGTTTTTGTAAGCTTTAATTGTTGGTTGCACTTCTTAGTTTAAGTTTGCTTAAAAGTTAAACTACAGGCTAATACACTCAAATGTACTAGCTTTTGATAGCATTTAATCGAAAAGCAAAGCATTTATTGTGTTTTCTGTTCTGTCTGTGAAAAAAAACTTGAAAAAAAACAAAAAATATTCTTGTTCTCCTAACTTTCCTGGCTAGTTTGTTCCAGTGATCAGATTTTGCTAATCCCTGGGCTTTGTCTTGGTTCCTGTACTTCTCCATTTTCTTTGTTTGGTCAGGGGGAAGTTTCTTTACTCACCAGTGGGAGTGGGGAGTACTGAGCTGCCTGTTTGTCCTCAGAGGAGTGGTTTAAGACAGTAACTTGTAGTTCAGTGGCCATTTTGGGTCATTTCCTGCCTTTACCAGCCCCTGCTATAAAGCACACTTTGGCAGGCTTTTCTGGCTGTAGAGAACTCAGCACAGCTCCTCGTGGTATCCAGCAGTTCCTAGAGCAGCAGAGAAAGGAAAAAGCAACTTTCCAGATTTTAAGTATTTTTTCTTGCATTTTTCAACCATTTGTGTTATTCGACGGCTGTTTCTGTCTATTTTATAGGGGTATTACCTGTTTTTCCTGTTTTTATAAGCTTTAATTGTTGGTTGCACTTCTTAGTTTAAGTTTGCTTAAAAGTTAAACTACAGGCTAATACACTCAAGTGTACTAGCTTTTGATAGCATTTAATCAAAAAGCAAAGCATTTATTGTGTTTTCTGTTCTGTCTTTGAAAAAAAACTTGAAAAAAACAAAAAAAATATTCTTGTTCTCCAAACTTTCCTAGCTAGTTTGTTCCAGTGATCAGATTTTGCTGATCCCTGGGCTTTGTCTTGGTTCCTGTACTTCTCCATTTTCTTTGTTTGGTCAGGGGGAAGTTTCTTTACTCAACAGTGGGAATGGGGAGTGCTGAGCTGCCTGTTTATCCTCAGAGGAGTGGTTTAAGACAGTAACTTGTAGTTCAGTGGCCATTTTGGGTCATTTCCTGCCTTTTCCAGCCCCCTGCTATAAAGCACGCTTTAGCATGCTTTAGTGCGAGTTGCCACTAGAGCAGCATCGGGCAGCGCCGGTTTAACAAGGTTAAACTTTTTCTGGCTCCATAAAGTCTGTTCTTCATTTTTTCCCTTAGAACTGCTCTACTAGTAACCTAAACAGTATATCCCTTGACTAAAAAGCGCAGCACTTGTTCCTAAAAGTTTTTTTTTTCTCTCAAAAGAAAAAAAAAGCTCAGCACTTATCACTTCTATATTATACAAAGTCCCTCACTTGCGAAACCCCCCCAGGAGTACCCACTTCCTTACTAAGTCCTCTCTTATTCAGTCTCATACCTAACTTCTTAATTTTTCTAGCATGTCGAAGGTCCAGATGCTGGCGTCCTCTCCTGCCCAGTTGGTGAATCTGGGAATATTGAGGCAATGTTACAATTGCCTCATGTACACAGACAACCCTCTCCTCCTCCCACATAACACAAATACTTGAGAGATGCAGCTATTTAGCCAAACTGGAGGCTGAGCTCTCTCAACTCAGGACTGGCAAGACCAGACAGGAGGAGAAGGCAACTACACACACCACAAAACCAGCCTCACATAATGCTACCATACCACTGAATCAAACACATAAACACACAAAGACATACTCGGAGGCTCTGAGTAAAATTTACCTAAACAGCAGAGGCCTCCAAAGCAGACACCCAAACAACTGCTACCTCAAGACACCCCACAAGCAACACATAAACCACAAAATCAGTGTGCAAAGCAGTCACAGCCCTTAAGGCCAAATACAACACCAAACATACTTGTCATAGGTGACTCCATAGTCAGACACACTGACGTCTCACTCACCAGGCTGAACAAGGAGAGGGTCACAGTAAGCTGCCTATCGGGTGCTAGAATCCACATAACACAAGCACTCAGGTCACTCCACGGCAAGTACAAATATGACACAGTCATTGTCCATGCTGGTGTGAACGACCTGAGACATACCTCCCTGGACTACATGAAAAGAGACATAGAGGAGCTCTCTGATTATGTAGCCCAGGCAGGTATGACCCTGACCCTGAGCAGTATCCTTCCTTCACCAAGAATGATGCCACAATATAGAGACAAGATGATCAGCTTTAACAATTGGCTTAATGTCTGGTGTCATTCAAAGGGGATCCAGTGTCTGTCTGCCTGGGATGACATGCTTGACAAGCCACGCTGCTTCGCAAGGGATGGCTTGCACCTGTCACCCCTGGGATTCCGGATATTGGCTAAGGCTCTTGCCACCCCCATAGTGCCTTTTTTAGGCAAGGCTCAAATTCTAAACCTACCACCCTAGAAAAAAAAATGGGAAGAAACTGAGGGTAATGCTGCTCAATGCCAGAAGTCTAAATCTCAAAATGCACGCACTCGAGGCCCTTCTCAGTATGGAGAACATCGATGTCTGTGCTGTAACTGAAAAATGGTTCAAGGCTCCTGAGAGCACCCTGGCACTATTAGGTTTTACCTCATATCATGCGTTCCAGCCCCAAAACCCGGACCACACCACAAAAGGAGGGGGGTGTATCCATATTCATAAGGATACCCACACCTCCAGGTTGGTGGCAATGCACAAAGCTTCGGAAACCATCCAGGTGCAACTAACCATAGGCAAAACTGCTCTGCAAATTGTAGCATGCTACAGGCCACCCTCTCAAACTCAGGAACCCCACACAGCCTTCCTGAAGACACTGGAGGGTATAAATGTATCTCCAAACACCATCATATTGGGTGACTTCAACTACCCGAATATAGACTGGGAACATTACTCAAGCCCTAACTTTCTAGCCCAATGGTTCCTGGAGTTCATAAATTCAAATGCCATGGAACAGCTAGTCACTGTTCCCACGAGAGGAGAAAATATACTAGATCTCATTATCACAAACATGGGGACAAAATGCTCCACAACTGAAGTATATCCCTCATTAGTGAGATCTGATCATAAACTAATCTCACTGGAAATCCACATCCCGCCCCCACCCCAAACAAAAAAGACCACAGTGAAGAACTTTTCTAAAGCAAACTTCACACTACTCAAGACTGGTGTGGTATCCTTCAAGGCCCCTGAGCCAGTGGAAACCACAAACCAAGCTGCGGAAGCCCTTACAAATACCTTCTATGAACACCTCCAGGACTGCATGGATCAGGCAATCCCAAATAAAACCAAGACTCTTTCCACAAAGGGCAAACGTCCAGTCTGGTGGACCCCAGCCATTAACAAACTTTACAATAAGAGAAGAAAGCTATTACATGATAGAACAAAATCCATAAAAGGGAAGTCACCCCTGATCATTATTAGTAAAAAAATATGAGCACTCATAAAATCAACTAAGGCCAATTTTGAGAGAAAAATTGCCATGGATTCAAAGGACAATCATAAGGCCTTTTTCAGCTATGTTAGGAACCTGGGTGGAAACTCCCAGATATGCTCAGAATTAGTCCAAAATGATACAAAAATCACTGAACCCACAGACATTGCCAACATACTGGCAGACAGGTTCAGTGCAAACTTCACCCCCCTTTCCCCCCCTAAAGGAGAGATAACTATCCCAGCGGAGTGTAGCCTCCTAGACATCTCAAATGCGCAGGTGAAAGCTGCTCTCTCTAAAGCTAAAAACACAGCATCAATGGGAACGGATGGTGTCCCTGGCTGTGTGCTACACGAGCTAAATGAGGAATTAAACCTGCACATAAGGCAGCTGTTTAATCTCAGCCTTACCACAGGATATGTGCCCAAGGAGTGGCGTACGGCAACTGTGGTCCCACTCCACAAAGGCGGTGCCTCTACGGACCCTGGTAATTACTGCCCCATAAGCTTAACAAGTCTAGTCTGCAAAGCTATGGAGAGGATCATAATGGAGCTCATAAACAAAGATATAGGGGACTTGCAGACATTGGACCCGACCCAGTTTGGCTTCGTCAAGGGCAGATCATGCCTTTTGAACTTGGTCGACTTCTTCGAAACAGTCACCAAGGCCATTGATGAGAGAAAGGCAGTCCGTACAGCCTACCTTGACCTTGCAAAGGCTTTCGACACAATACCCCACTCGGGTATTGTAGAAAAACTTACCAGCTTAAATGTAAACCCATATGTCACTAGATGGGTTGCAAACTGGCTTAAGGACAGAACCCACAGGGTTAGAGTTGCTGGCGCTATGTCAGACTCCAAGCCGGTCACAAGTGGTGTCCCACAGGGCTCGGTCCTTGGCCCCCTATTGTTCGGCATCTACTTCTCAGAAGTACAGGCCAACATGAGAGGACTTTGGCTGACAAAGTTTGCAGATGACTGCAAACTGGGCGCCATAGTGGAAAGGGCATCGGACACGGATATCCTTCAGAAGGAACTCACGGAAACAGATAGCTGGTGCCAGAGCCATGGCCTGAAGTTAAACGCCAAAACATGTATAGTCATACCCTTCAGGAAAAACAAGGTAACCCCAAGCTACCATATAGGCGGCAATCCACTAAGCACAGAAGAGGTTATCAGGGACCTGGGGACCCAGGTTGACAGTGGCCTTTCTTTTGACACTCACGTTGCTAAAGTGGTTAGAAAGACCTTCTACATTGCCCACCTGATCATGAAGGGATTCACATCCAGATCTAGTGAGGTCATTGTTCCCCTGTACTCTTCACTTATCAGACCAATGATCGAGTACAATGCCCCATTCGGGATGTATCTCACCCGACATCTGCAGCAATTGGAGATACCCCAAAAGTTCCTCACCAAAAGGATAAAGGGACTCCAAAATCTGTCATATGCTGCCAGATTGAAGAAACTCCAGCTCTATTCAGTCGCATACCGTCTGCTCAGAGGTGACATGTGCCTGACATACAAGGCCATGTCCAACCCGGAATTAATGGACATGCTCCACCTCAAAAAATCAAAATCCACCAAAACCACTAGAGAAAGCGACTTAAACCTTAGCACAGATATAAATAGGACGTGCTGGAGGGATAGATTTATCACTCAGAGACTCCCTATGCTGTGGAATAAAATCCCGGTCCATGTGAGGCAGAGCACCTCGCTGGCTCTGTTCAAGAGAAATCTTGACTTGTGGATGGGAGATCGTAGGTTTATCCCAGGAATCATCTCTGTGTCACTGCTGGACAGAGGCACAACAAACTAATGGGCACAGTATTTTTTCATATAAGGGGTGGCGTAAGCCACAAAACTTTGGGCTAGGCTTATAAATGCCTTAGGGCAGATAGCCTAGTATAAAGCTATGAACCTATGAACCTATGAACCTATTGTTATGTTATATGTGTATGTACATATAATACAAAATCAAGGAGTTTACCATGTGACTGGGCTATGCACCACATGATCATATGCATGGAATGTGTAATCTGACTGGGCAATGTAAGGGATGGGAGGGTGGCCTAATGGTTAAGGTGTTTGCCTTTGAAACCCAAGGTACAGGGTTTGAATCTCACAGGGGATAATTGGCTAGGCTTAAAATGGCTCGCAAGGGCAGTTAGTCTAGTACTAACTATGAACCTATGTGCCACGTGGTCATATGCACGGAATATACAATATGACTGGGCTATGGGCCATGTGGTCATGTGCATGGAATGCACTATGTGACTGGGCTATGGTCCACGTGGTCATATTCACCTTTCCAATACCCACCCTTAGACTTTAGACCTTACCTCCTTTCTTAAGCAGCAATAGGTGAGTCACAGTTAGGGAGAATTTATGAGTACTCATCCATTTGTCAAATTCTTTCTTAAAAAAATATAGTGTGCCACATTGCTTGATGTGGACAGGAAGATTGTTTCGGAGAAGGGGTAGTATCTGTCTGACAAATATGGCTTTCCAATATCATCTCTGTATTTGCTAAAGAAGGTTCACATCTTTTATTTCAGTGTTTGCCAGGCTTTTGCTTTTGGGGAGAAATTAGAGATCTTGGACTGCCATATCCCAATTGGCATAGAAAGCAAAGCACTGATTGCCCATTTGGAGTCTATATTACACTGCATACAGGGACAAGGCCTCCAGCCTCTGTTGTTATAGCAGGTCCTTCAGTCTTGTGATCTTTTTTGTAGGGAATTTTTGTTGTCTCTTGAACTGCTTTATATGTGTATTAACATGCAACCCAAATGAGGCATTGTATTCTGTGATGGGCCTGATAAGTGCAGAATATAGATAGTTCAGGACTTCTTTAGACCTAGAGGAAATACTGTTTGAAATCAGCTGTGTGAGAAAAGGATTTCCTGACCAATGCAGTAACATGATCTCAAAGAACAGGGAGTTTGCTACTTAGTTTCCATGGTCATGGTGACACAACATCTTCATTGTGGAGTGATGTGTTTTCTGTACTGCAAACTTGGTAGAAGGTTTGTTTTCAAAGTCAAGCAATATTACATTTATTTAGAATTTCATTTCATTCCATTTTCAGCTAGTAACCTGGTTAAGTTAACTTGCGTCTTCTGCATATCTGAAGGATATTCAGTTATAGCACCCAGTTTACAAAAGTTGGCAAATATGGTTAATTATAGTTCCTTGTTTTCGATTTGGAGATCAGAGAAAGATATGCTGAAGAGCAGAGATCACAGACTGGAACTCTGTGATATGTTACTGTTTACATTCATAATGTCTGAGGATACACCTTCCACCCTCCAAGTGTGGGCTGCATCCCTCAGCCAGTTTGTCATCCAGCTAACTACAAAGGGATCAGTTTAGAGTGCATTTAGCTTGTTAATAATGTTGTCATGTGATGTTGTAGCAAATGCTTTGGCAAAGTCAGGATGTGGTCTATGACCAGTGTGACCACTGTCCATAGCTTGCTTTACCCTCTCAAAAATGCATAACAAATTAATTCCATGTGATCTAGCCTGAACAAAGTCAAAGTGCTGTGGCTTAGGTCAGATATGATATTTTATATCTTACTGTTGGTTTACCTTCTCCAAGGGTTTTTGGTTTCTAATACCATCTATTGGGTCTGTATCAGAACATCAAAGTATTAAAACTTCAAATGTTCTGATATTGAACACTATTCAGCGAACGCTAAGAATAGCAAAGCTGCAGAACAGCAAATTCTTTCTTCGGGAAAGAATTTGGTTGGCTGTTTCTGTGGCTTCACTATTCTTAGAGCTCTGGTGGAAAGTTACGGGTTGGGTTCAGGTAAGTTTGTGATTGTTTATACGTTAGGGTTAGGGGCGGGTTAAGTGAGTTAGGTTTAGGGGTGGGTGAAGTGAGTTAGGCTTAGGGCGCGGGTTAGGCATGTTTGCAATAGTGACAAACTTTAAGATTAGGGGTGGTGTAAGTAAATTAGGGCATGGGTTAGGTGAGTGTGCAATAGTGACGGACCTTAGGGTTAGGGTTTGGGTTAAGGTAAGTGGGTAGATAGTAGTGTAAGTTTAGTTTAGTGTAGCGTTAGATGTAGGAATTAGTGTATGTGTGTGGTTGCTGTTTGTTTGATGTGCTGTCCATTATTTAAAGGTACAAATTTTTTCCATGGGAAAGAATTTGCTGTTCTGAATGTTTGATATTTTCATGTTTAGATGTTTTGGGGCAGATGAAATAGCATTTGCTATTTTCATCTTTCGATAAAGTGATATAAACGCCATCTATTATGACCCGTTACAGGAGGTTCATCAGGCTGACAGATCTGTAATTCTTGGAGTCTGTGGTTTACATACCTTTGTGAAGAGTCATCATAGCTGCTGTGCATCAAACCTCTGGGACAAAGTGAGTAGATAAGCTCAGGTACAGAGCGAGTCGACCGATGCATGTTAAATGCTGTTCATCAGGAAGCCTGATATGTTTTCAGGTCACATAGTGGACATATTTTTGTTTCAGCAAAGTACTTTTAACAAGTGTTATTTTGGAATAGCAGGTGGTGTTGCACCTTAGGTGTATGTGGATTTGGTATAGCTGTCTCTGGGTAAAGATGGCATTGAATTTGTTGTCCTGTATATTTGTAGTACCCCAAAATCTGTGTAAGTTGCATCATTTTAAATGAGTTCTGAGCAACATTGGGTGATATTTTAAAACTTCCTAACCTTCATAAGGAAGGATTTGTAATTATCCTTGGCTTTTGATGCTGGCCTAATTTCTTGGAAAGCATTAGCTTTTCCTGATGCTTTTTTCTGTTGTATAACCGTTTGATTAACGGGCACTGGGAACTAACTTTGGGCAGCATGATGCCAGGAAATCTTCTTGGTCTAGGCTTATATAGGCTCCCGGGCCATTAGCCTAGTACACACCTATGAACCTATGTACCTATGATGCTAGAATCAGAGGGGCTGTAGCCAAAAGTCAGACAGTGTTAGGGGGAGTGTGTGACAGAAGAATGCCAAACAAGTTGAAAAGTAAAGAGTATGAACCAGTGATGCAACCATTACTGATGTATAGCAAAAAACATGGGCAGTGAAGGCACAGCAGTTGAGGAAGCTACAGGTTATGTATATTAAGTACCTGAGACAGGTGGTGGGATGCACAGTGTGGAATAGATGAAAAAATGAGGACATCAGAGCAGAAACCAAGGTAGCTCCAATTACAGAGAAAGTCAAAGAGACCAGATTACTGTGGTTTGTGCACATGTGCAGGAGTACAGAAAACTATCTGGTGAAGAAATTTGGGACAGACAGGAAGAAAGCAAGAGGAAATTAGGGTGTCCAGCAAAGAGATGGACGGATTGTGTAGAGAAGAGTTGTAACAGTAAGGCATGACTGTCGAAGCAGGTAGGTAGTGGCACTGAATCGATAGACATGGTGAAAGTTGATGTGACACCCCAACCACACGTAGAAAATGAAATGGATTTGATAATGATGAGTAGCACCATAGCAAGGGTGGGGGGCAGGAGCAACTGCCCTGGTGCAAAGTGTTGGGGGGAGCACACTCAGTCGATCCCGACCTCTCTTTAATGTAGTACCAGCTTTGTACTGTAGCAAGGAGTAGGAGAAACGTCCACTTTTTTTGTTTTTTTAGTTTTCAATGGAAGAGGTGGGGAGAGTCGTAGATCTAACTGTAATAAGCCAATCACTTTCAATGGAAGAGGTGGGGAGAGTCATAGATCTAACTGTAATAAGCCAATCACTTTCAATGGAAGAGGTGGGGAGAGTCATAGATCTAGCTGTAATAAGCCAATCACTTTCAATGGAAGAGGTGGGCAGAGTCATAGATCTAACTGTAATAAGCCAATCACTTTCAATGGAAGAGGTGGGGAGAGTCATAGATCTAACTGTAATAAGCCAATCACTTTCAATGGAAGAGGTGGGGAGAGTCGTAGATCTAACTGTAATAAGCCAATCACTTTCAATGGAAGAGGTGGGGAGAGTCATAGAGCAAACTGTAATAAGCCAATCACTTTCAATGGAAGAGGTGGGGAGAGTCATAGATCTAACTGTAATAAGCCAATGACTTTCAATGGAAGAGGTGGGGAGAGTCGTAGATCTAACTGTAATAAGCCAATGACTTTCAATGGAAGAGGTGGGGGGAGAGTCATAGATCTAACTGTAATAAACCAATCACTTTCAATGGAAGAGGTGAGGAGAGTCGTAGATCTAACTGTAATAAGCCAATCACTTTCAATGGAAGAGGTGGGGAGAGTCGGAGATCTAACTGTAATAAGCCAATAACTTTCAATGGAAGAGTTGGGGAGAGTCATAGAGCTAACTGTAATAAGCCAATCACTTTCAATGGAAGAGGTGGGGAGAGTCATAGATCTAGTTGTAATAAGACAATCACTTTCAATGGAAGTGGTGGGGAGAGTCATAGATCTAACTGTAATAAGCCAATCGCTTTCAATGGAAGAGGTGGGGAGAGTCATAGATCTAACTGTAATAAGCCAATCGCTTATAAATTAGTGATCAGCTTATTACAGTGACATGATTTTTCTTTTGCTCTTCACGTGAAGAGCTGAAGGGCTGGTTCACAGTCCCACCCCAGGGCACTGGTTGAACCAGCTACACATCTGATGGTGAAGATAACATTTGGATGTTAACCTTGGTTTGTGTAACTTTAGCTAGAGTTATATAAATATATATATATATATATATATATATATATATATATATATATATATGGGCCTACTTCAGATCACTGAGAAACCAAAAGACTGAATTCCAAAGACTAAAAATTCAAAATACTGAATGATGGAACTTGCTCCATCTCCACTGTTATGTGATCTTGGAGTTTGTATACATAGTTAGCAGAGGGTGTGGGTGCTGCAGTCCCCCCCCCCACATGAGGGGTGCAGGGCTCTTGCCCCCTGCATTAAAAATGTGTTCAGTATTTTTAATTTTCAGTCTTTTGGGAGTCAGTCTTTTGAAGTAGGCTCATATACATGTTTAATTTGTTTTAAGTAAAACCTGAGCTCTGTAGAGCTCTGTGCAGGCTGGGTATAAACTGAAGCAACTGTTTGTTACATTTGTAGCAAGCAGTTTACTGCATTTTAAAAATTACAACCCCCCCCCATTTTTTTTTACTAAAATGTGAGAGCTGTAGTGCTCCGCACAAGTAAGGTATAAACTGTAGCAACTGTTTGCTAACAGTTTGCTGCAATTTAAAAGAATATATATATATATATATATATATATATATATATATATATATATATATTTATTTATTTATTTAAATAAAATATGTTGAACAACATTGGGGCAGGCACAAAAACGGGACCTGAGTGGCTGCGCACTAGTGAAGGGCAGGATCATCATGCATCTAGCCACATGATTGCTGTGCCAGTAAAAGGAGCATCCATTTTTTTAATTTTTGGTCTTTAGTGGAAGAGCTGGCAGTGGTGTAGATTTAACTGTAATAAGCCAATTACTTACATTGTAACAATCATCTTTTTACAGTGAATTGTTTTTTTTGCTTTTCACTTGAAGAGCTGAGGGGTGGGTGCTGGTTTGTAGTACCATCCCAGGGCACAGGTTGAACAAGCTACACTTTTGATGATGATATGTCCCTACACTTCTGAAGACTCATGCATGGTAATTTATATCTATCATTCAGTGCTGTTAAATACCCAGACCTCACTAATCTTACACCTCCACAAATGTGTCCACAAACTAGAGAATCCCTTAACTGTTGAGCATTTTTCAGTAGGTCTGTCCTCAGAATTCTGGCTTTTTTGGGCTATTTTTGATGATATGGAGTCAAAAATCCATATCTCCAGAATGATTCAACATTTACTCATGAATGTTTCAGAGAATATTACTGGCATAATTATCTGTAAAACTTTATTAGATAGGACTGCTACTGTTTAAGACAAAGGAGCAACTGCAGCTTTAATTTTTATGAAAAAGAAATGTATGTCATTTTTAATGTCTCAATATATACAAAGACTGATAACATCACAGTTCTACAGGAGAACATAGTGCTTTTATGTCTAAAAATCACATGAATATTTTATTCATGTTTTTGTTTATCTTTTGATCATCTCTGTGTTGGAGGGAAGCCTTCTGGCCCAGAAATTGTAGTTTATTGGCCATTTGGGCATTTTATTTCCATCTCTTTCAACTTTCTGGTTTAAAAGCCACACTTGCACTTGTTTTCCACCTTTCCTGTAACTAGCCTAGTCCAGATACAGATTTGTAAGCTTCTGAGCCCCACCCAAGCCTTTCTGTGTTGGAGGAAAGCCTTCTAGCTTATCAGTTGGAGTGGTAAGCACTAGATAGCCTGTCTACCACAAGAGAACTGGTTCTTGGCCCAGAAATTGTAGTTTATTTACCATTTGGGCAGTTTGTCCACCTCTTTCAACTTTCTGGTTTAAAAGACCACATCTGCACTTGTGTCCCATCTTTCCTGTAACTAACCTACTGGGATGCACTAGAAAGTCTTAAACTGATACAAGCCTTCTAGCTTAGAAGAGAGACTTTGGAGTGATTAAGTATCAGTTTTCTGTATTTTCTTGCTGTACTTAACTGTTTTCTGCCATTTATTGTGATTTAAAAGCTTGTTTTTTTCACATATTGTACTTATTTGACTGCCTGCACTTTTAAAAAGTAATTTTTTGTTTAAATAATTTGTTTATCTGTTGTAGGCTACACACTAAAGTACGATAACCTTTTCTGATTGTTTGTAGTCACTTAAAGCTGTTTTAAGTGTATTTTTTACTGTTTTTGCCGTATCTTTTAAAAAAAAATCCAAAAATCCAAAAAACCAAAAAGATTCCTTGTTTCCCACCATTCTAAGGTAGTATAGTCTAGTTTTCAGGCTAGTGCTGAATTCAGGGCTGTGTTATAAGTTTCTGAGTTGCCCATACCTTACTTAGATAGAAGGAAGTTTCTCTGTTCACCTGTGAGAGAGGGGAGCTTTGAGCAGCCTATCTGTCCCTGGAGGAGTGGTTCCAGCCCAGACGTTAGTATTATTGGCCATTTTGGGCTAATTTCTCTCTCTTTCATTTCCCTGCTATAAAAACCACGTTTACATGGTTTTGCTGGCTGGGCAGCACCGGTTAGCTAGGGTTAAAGTATTCCTGGCTCCACTAAGTCTCCTCTTCAGTTTTTCCCTTGAAACTAGTCTAACTCTCCACCTACACACTCAAAAAGCATCCTACAGCCCAGCACTTGCTCAAATCCAATAGCAAGCACTAATATACCCTGAGACTTGATTGCCCAGCAGGGCAAGGCTCTTTATTCACCCATCACCAACCAAGCGACTAAGCAGCTCACCCTACTATTCAGGCATGACCAAAGGGCAATTTCAGGTGTACTCTCCAGTTCAGCTGGTGAATCTGGGTATCCTGAGGTAATGTTACAACTGCCTCATCTACACAGACAACCCTCTCCTCCTACCACAAAACACTAACATATGCGAGAGATACAATTATATAGCCAAACTGAAGGCTAAGTTGTTTCCACCCAAGACTAGAACAGACAGTCAAGAGGAGAAGGTTAACACTTGCACCACACCTCCAGCCACACATAGACCTACTAAACCAGCACTGGCAAAAAATACACATAAATACACAAAATCATACTCGGAGGCTCTAAATAAAAACCTGCAAAAACATCAGAGACCTCCAAAGCAGACACCCAAACAACCTGCACCTCCCGTCACAAACCAGACAACACATAAAATACAAAATCAGTGTGCCGTACAATCACAGCCCTTAAGGCGAAATAACATACCTAACACACTAGTAATAGGTGACTCTATAGTCAGGCACACTGACGTCCCACTCACTAGGCTGGACAAGCAGAAGGTTACTTTTAGCTGCCTGTCGAGAGCCAGAATCCGCCACATAACACAAGCACTCAGTTCACTCCAGAACAAGTACAAATATGACTCTGTCATTGTTCATGTTGGAGTGAATGACCTGAGATGTACCTCCCTGGACTAAATGAAAAGAGACATGGAAGAGCTCTCTGATCATGTAGCCCAGGCTGGCATGACTCTGACCCTGAGTATCATCCTGCCCTCAGCAAGAATGATACCTCAGTATAAAGAAAAAATGATCAATTTCAACAATTGGCTAATTGCACTGATCAGCACTGAAGATGAGGAGATAACTTAAATTTTCACATTTTATCTTGTGTCAGCTCTGGCCCGTACTTTGATTCCATGTTCTTTCTAGCATCAGCTACTATCTATAGGAGGTGTTCTTCTTTTATTACATTCACCTCTACATGATATTTAACTTCATTTCCAGATAGTGTTGATCAGTGAGGTTTTGTGACCCCTTCTTTTGAGGCATTTCATCAAGAGTTCATACAGATACTTGGGTGTTGTATTTAACCATCCTGATTCTCTACACATTATGATAGTAACACCACTACTTCTAGTGATGTTAGTTATGTACTTGCATATGTACCTCTATACACATATATATATTTATGCAGGAATATGTCCACACTTGTGTTTCAGCCTCTTTTTTTTTTTGCAAGGCTGACATAACATGCTTATTTTAAGCATTTTAAGTATTTTCTAAGTTTGTGTTTTACATCTATTTTTCTATATACCAGTACTGTATATAATATGTATAATGCATATAACGCTATTTATTAGAAAGATGTTTTTATGTATTTAGTTTTTATGTATTTAGTTACAGGTCAGTTTCTGCTTGATTGTTATATTAATTTATATTAATTTATATACACCAGCATTGCTGCTTCATATTGTTATCCACTATGCCTGATGTTGTTTTTAACAACGATTTCTTAGTATATTAGGGGCTGTGGAATTATTTGTAGTGTTTTCATGAACTTTTTTATGTTCCATGACACAAGTTAATTGCTAGATAGCTAGCTCCTATACGCAAGTTTTTTAAGTGTGTTTGGTACTAAAAATATGTATATATATTGTTTTTTAACATTGGATGAATACTATAGATGCAGTTGTATTCATTGAAAGGAGTGAACTGATTGATTAATTGTTTAATTGACTAATTGATTTTTTGATAGGAGTAGCTACTTTAGCTAGGTATATAAATGAAGCTTGCTCCTTTGTGTATTAGATCTGAAGAAGCATGCAGTAGTGCATGCGAAAGCGCTCATCTTTTATGTTATTTTCTCTCTAATAAACAGTGAATCCTTCGTGGTGGCCTCTTTCCATTTTTATGCTATTGGATTTGTTTTTTGTTGGAAAAGACCTTTAGGAGCCAGGACTGTTTTAAGGTTTATCAGTTTGGTTTTGGTTGCTGTTCCTGACTCCACATTATGGAAGGATCATCAGTTGAAGTTGATTATGTACCAGAGAGACTCAATATGAATCGAAGATGGAATACTCTCATTGAGAACAAGGACAATCTCTTACTAGGTATGGAGTTAGCGACTGCTACACTACCAGCATCTGAAAATGTTAATGATATTTCTGATTTCAATGCTAGTTTTAAAGAACTGGAGAACTGCTTATATAAGCTTCATCGCCTCATTTGGCAACGTAGACATTTGGAGGCATGTCAACATTTTAAAGTGGTTCCTCGGGGTATGAGGGTGCTATGCATGCCCTCATACGGTAACCAGCATCCCAAACTACTTAAAAGTTGGCAGAGGCTTAATCTGGAACTTAGTCATAAATATATTGAGTTGTTACTTGAATATTTTTCACCTATGGAGAAAGAGCTAGCAGTCAAAGCAGATCAACTTAACAGTGATATTGTGTCTAAATTTAAAGGAGAGATCTTCCTTAAGAGGCTAGATAACCTCTAGGGACAAATCAGTTCGTATAGTGACAGATTGCAACAGGTCAAGATGCGTAAACTCCTCATTGATTATCGGGACTTCTCTAACGGACAGGTTTTTGTTTGGCCCAGAGCATCACAAAATCAAGAGAGGTATAACAGTGAGGCATCCACTGGTGAGAATTTGCTGAATCCTTCATCGAGACCAGCACATATTGCCCCTTTAATGCACTCCTTGGAAGGAGATAATCCCTGTACGTCACTCTCTGAAAGCGTCGGAACTATCCATTCAGATGCAACAGGTACTCCACCTCCCAATCAATTGGAGCTACATTCGCATCATCTCATGGGAGCTAAACCGAAGATTCAAGACAGTATAGAGCGTTTTTTGCCCCTACCTATTCAATTCAACAGAACTGCAGGGGACAGATCGCGAAGCAGAGGAAGAACAAAGAGGAAGCTGTCGGGAGAGCCGCAGACGAGGAGAGGATGATTGAGGGAATAGACTCTTTGGTGTTTAACTTTTCCAGTTTAGAATTGTCAGTAACGGACATTACAGTTTTAAATAGAGGACTGTCCTATATTCCTGCACAGGTCAGTAAGCTTAATGAAACGTTTATTGATCTTAGAAAATTTGTAAGAGCTGTGTCTTTGAAGTTGTTTTATAGTCAAAGTATGTCTTCACAATTAGACACACCTGCTAGGGTCTCTAATATGTTTAAGAAGAAGAGCACTTTCACTCCAACACTACACCCCATGTTGGATTGTTTTGTCAAAGCCTGTGAACAGGATTTATATCTCTACTATTATTCTAAAGATAGGACAAGTGCTTTATTTTTTAACATGAATCAAGACGAATGGGAGTCTGTGAATTCTTTGGTTCATAACAAAGAAGTCATTGTCAAACCGGCTGACAAAGGGGGGGGTATTGTCTTGCTGAATACGAGTGACTATATTATGAGTATGAATGAGCTGTTAGAAGATGTTGAGACTTACAAGAGTATTAATAAGGAAGCTGTACAGCGACACATTTATAATGTCCACCAAGAATTATATGACTTAATGATGGGCAGACAGATAGATCAAGAGTTATATTCTTTCCTTTTTGTAGAACATCCTAAGACACCCTACATTAAAGGACTTCCCAAGATTCACAAAGGGATTTTTCCCCCCTCCTTTACGCCCTATTGTAGTAGGGAATGGTTGGGTCACGGAAAATATCTCTCGCTATATAGAGAAAAAGTTGAGGCCTGTGGTGTCTGACATACCCACTATACTTAGAGACACATATCAACTGTTAGGTGACTTGAAGGAGATTAATGGGCTGGATCTTGACTCAAGTTTATTGGTTACATTGGATGTTAAGAGCCTGTTCACTTCCATTCCTAATGATTATGGACAGGAAGCCATCAGGTATATATTGAATCATATCAGCAGCATTAGTAGGAATGAACAAGTGTTATTGAACACCCTTTTGGATTTAGTCCTAAATAACAATGTACTTATGTATAGGGAACAGCACTTCCTACAGCAATGGGGTGTAGCCATGGGGACTCCTTGTGCTAACACCTATGCCAACCTGGTTGTACATTTCTGGGAGTCCTCATGTTTATTCCAACACTCTAGCTTCTCCAAAGTACTTCTTTACAGAAGGTTTCTGGATGATATTCTCCTCTTGTGGGAGGGGACGGTCTCAGAGCTCCATACCTTTATAGAAGAGCTTGAATTGACGACAGATTTCTTAAGGTTTACTATAGACTTTTCTGTTACTCATGTACATTTTCTAGATGTTACCATCAGTAAAAACATGGATGGGGGACTATCTACTACTCTATACAGAAAACCATGTTGGAAGAATAATATCCTTAGGTTTGATATCATGCATCCCAGATTCACATTTAGGAATATTGTCAAGAGTCAGTTCACTAGGATCAACAGGTTATGTGATGATTCAGAGATGTTGTTGCTAGAATATCAGAAGTTGGAACAGTTGTTTCTTGATAGAGGATATGATCCTGAGATGATACACAAGATTAAGAAAACTTTTGTATGCAGGGATGATCTTAATATAGAAACAGAAAAGTCTATGAGGCCGTTTGGATCTGCCCCTTATATGTATAATACACACAGGGTTAATGTTATCCTGAATTTTACTAGTGATATTAAAAACATAATAGGGATCATTTCTAAGAACTGGAATATCCTTACAACTGATAGAGATATCACCAAGATAGTTGGCCCCCATCCAACCTTCACATATAGGAATTGTAAGAGCCTTAAGAGAATCCTATGCATAGAAAAACTAGGTGGATCTATTCAACATACAGCCTTGAGTCAACAGAGATTGGGTACCTACCCATGTGGTAGATGTAATATGTGTACCTGGATTTCTCCTATACAATCTTTTACACACCCTACTCTGAAGTATACTTTTGAACCTAAACATACGGCCAGCTGTGATGATATGAATATTATTTACATGGCCAATTGTAGGTCATGTAAATCCTTCTATGTAGGTATGACCACGAGACGGCTCAAGGACAGGATCTATGAGCATATATATGAAATCAAGAAATCTGACACTAAGAATGCCTTAGCCAAACATATCCTGGAATATCCAGGACATACTTTTGGTTTTAAAGTTCTACAAAAGAAATGTCTTGATGTCAGAAAATGAGACAACTTCTGTGAATTAGAAAACTTAGAACTGAGTTGGATCCTTAGATTGAAGGCACATCATCCCCCAGGCCTCAACTCATATGTTAGTATTAGATCAGCACTGAAGATGAGGAGATAACTTAAATGTTCACATTTTATCTTGTGTCAGCTCTGGCCCGTACTTTGATTCCATGTTCTTTGTAGCATCAGCTACTATCTATAGGAGGTGTTCTTCTTTTATTACATTCACCTCTACATGATATTTAACTTCATTTCCAGATAGTGTTGATCAGTGAGGTTTTGTGACCCCTTCTTTTGAGGCATTTCATCAAGAGTTCATACAGATACTTGGGTGTTGTATTTAACCATCCTGATTCTCTACACATTATGATAGTAACACCACTACTTCTAGTGATGTTAGTTATGTACTTGCATATGTACCTCTATACACATATATATATTTATGCAGGAATATGTCCACACTTGTGTTTCAGCCTCTTTTTTTTGCAAGGCTGACATAACATGCTTATTTTAAGCATTTTAAGTATTTTCTAAGTTTGTGTTTTACATCTATTTTTCTATATACCAGTACTGTATATAATATGTATAATGCATATAACGCTATTTATTAGAAAGATGTTTTTATGTATTTAGTTTTTATGTATTTAGTTACAGGTCAGTTTCTGCTTGATTGTTATATTAATTTATATTAATTTATATACATCAGCATTGCTGCTTCATATTGTTATCCACTATGCCTGATGTTGTTTTTAACAAAGATTTCTTAGTATATTAGGGGCTGTGGAATTATTTGTAGTGTTTTCATGAGCTTTTTTATGTTCCATGACACAAGTTAATTGCTAGATAGCTAGCTCCTATACGCAAGTTTTTTAAGTGTGTTTGGTACTAAAAATATGTATATATATTGTTTTTTAACATTGGATGAATACTATAGATGCAGTTGTATTCATTGAAAGGAGTGAACTGATTGATTAATTGTTTAATTGACTAATTGATTTTTTGATAGGAGTAGCTACTTTAGCTAGGTATATAAATGAAGCTTGCTCCTTTGTGTATTAGATCTGAAGAAGCATGCAGTAGTGCATGCGAAAGCGCTCATCTTTTATGTTATTTTCTCTCTAATAAACAGTGAATCCTTCGTGGTGGCCTCTTTCCATTTTTATGCTATTGGATTTGTTTTTTCTTGGAAGAGACCTTTAGGAGCCAGGACTGTTTTAAGGTTTATCAACAATTGGCTAAGCTTCTGGAGTCATTCAAAGGGGATCCAGTGTCTGTCAGCCTGGGACAACATGCTCGACAAGCTGCATTGCTTCACAAGAGACGACTTGCACCTGTCACCCCTAGGCTTTTGAATACTGGCCAAGGCTCTTGCTGCCCCCATAGTGCCATTTTAGGCAAGACTCAAAGTCAAACCCACCTCTGTAAACAGCACAATTAACAAAAAACTGAGGGTTATGCTACTCAACGCCAGGAGTTTAAATCTCAAAATGCACACACTCGAACACTCCTCAGTATGGAGAACGTCGACATCTGTACAGTAACTGAAACCTGGTTCAAGGCTCCAGAGAACACCCCAGCACTACCGGGCTACAACTCATACCACATGTTTCGGCCACAGAACAAGTACCAAAACACAAAAGGAAGGGGGTGTATCCATATTCATCAAGGATACCTACACCTTCAGGTTAGTGGCGCAGCATGGTAACTCTGAGATCATCCATGTGCAACTAACATCAGGCAAATCTGCAATGCAAATTGTGGCCTGCTACAGATCACCCTCCATGACCCAGGACCACCACTCCACCTTTCTGGAGACACTGGAAAACATGAAGGTCCTACCAAACACCCTGATATTGTGCAGTTTCAATTACCCTACCATTAACTGGGAAAACTACTTGAGTACAAACTCCCAGGCCCAGCGCTTCCTGGAATTCATCAACTCAAATGCCCTGGATCAGCTGGTAAACTCCCCTACCAGAGATGGAAACATATTGGACGTGGTCATCACCAACATGGGCGACGGGTGTTCCACACCAGAGGTCAACGTGTCACTGGTTAGATCAGACCATAAACTAATCACTCTGGATGTCCACATCCCACCACCACCCCCAACTAAGGAAACCACAGTAAAAAACTTTTCTAAAGCAAACTTCACCTTACTTAAGACAGAGGCGGTAAGTTTCACAGCCCCCACACTAAAGGATAACACTAACCAAGATGCAGAAACCTTTACAAATGCACTCTATGAGCACCTACAAGGATGCATGGATTGTGCCATCCCTAGCAAAACCAAGACTTACTCCTCTAAGAGAAGGAAACCAGTCTGGTGGACCCCTGCCATAAACAAGCTATTCAATAGAAGGAGAAAACTAGTTCAGAAAAAAAAAAACAAATCCTAAGAAGGAAAGACATCCCTGATCAGTATCAGTAAGAAACTAAGGTCCCCCATAAAATCATCCAAGGCTAACTTCGAAGAAAAACAGCCAAGGATTCAAAAGATAACCACAAAGCCTTCTTTAGCTATGTTAAGAATCTAAGTGGCAACTCACAGATATGCACTGAACTAGTGCAACATAGCACAAAATATACTGAACCTACTGATATTGCCAACATCCTGGCAGATAGATTCAATGCAAACTTCACCCCCAAAAGGGCCCACGACAATACCGAAAAAGTGTAGTGTCCTGGAAATCACAAACACACAGGTGAAAACAGCCCTTTTAAAAGCCAAAAACACAGTATCAATGGGACCAGATGGTGTCCCAGGTTGCGTCTTGCATGAACTACAGAACGAACTAATCCCCCACCTAAACACGCTGTTCAACATCAGCCTCTCCACAGGCTACATGCCATAAAATGGTGCACAGCAACGGTTATTCCACTCCACAAAGGAGGGGCCACAACTGCCCTGGTAACTATCGCCCCAAAGCCTGACTAGCCTGGTCTGCAAGGCTATGGAGCGCATCATCATGGAACTCATTAACAAAGACATTTGGAAACTCCAAACACTTGACTCGACCCAGTTCGGCTTTGTTAAGGGCAGATCGTGCCTACTAAACCTAGATGACTTCTTCAAGACAGTCACCAAGGCCATAGACGAGGGAAAGGTGGTCCACACAGCCTACCTTGACCTCGCCAAGGCTTTCGACACCATTCCCCACTCGGGTATTACAGAAAAACTCACCAGCCTGAACATAAACCCCTACATCACGAGATGGGTTGCCATCTGGCTTACAGACAGAACTCACACGGTAAGAATAGTAGGCTCCAGGTCCGACTTTAAACCAGTCACAAGTGGTGTCTCGCAAGGCTCAGTTCTGGGACCCTTACTGTTTGGCATATACTTCTCAGAAGTGCAGGCAAACACAGGAGGACTATGGCTGACCAAGTTCATCAATGACTGCAAACTGGAAGCCATAATTGTCGCTCCGGCTGACACGGACATCCTCCAAAAGGGCCTTACTGAGACGGACACTTGGTGTTAAAGTCATGGCCTCAAACCAAATGCCAAGAAATGCATAGTCATCCCATTTGGGAAAAACAAAACACACATGAATTACCACATAGGTGGCAGCCCCCTTAATACAGAAGAAGTAATAAGAGATCTGGGGACCCAGGTAGATAGTAATCTTTCCTTTGACAATCATATTGCCAAAGTAGTTAGGAAATTATTCTATGTGGCCCATCTAATTACTAAAGGGTTCATATCTAGAAATAACAAGGTATAATGCCCCTCTACTCATCACTCATTAGACCCATCATAGAGTACAATGCCAGCTGGTGAATCTGGGAATCTTGAGGCAATGTTATAACTGCCTCATGTACACAGACAACCCTCTCCTCCTCCCACATAACACAAATACTTGCGAGAGATGCAGCTATTTAGCCAAACTGGAGGCTGAGCTCTCTCAACTCAGGACTGGCAAGACCAGACAGGAGGAGAAGGCAACTACACACACCACAAAACCAGCCTCACATAATGCTACCACTCCACTGAATCAAACACATAAACACACAAAGACATACTCGGAGGCTCTGAGTAAAAATTTACCTAAACAGCAGAGGCCTCCAAAGCAGACACCCAAACAACTGCTACCTCAAGACACCCCACAAGCAACACATAAACCACAAAAGCAGTGTGCAAAGCAGTCACAGCCCTTAAGGCCAAATACAACACCAAACATACTTGTCATAGGTGACTCCATAGTCAGACACACTGACGTCCCACTCACCAGGCTGAACAAGGAGAGGGTCACAGTAAGCTGCCTATCGGGCGCTAGAATCCGCCACATAACACAAGCACTCGGGTCACTCCACGGCAAGTACAAATATGACACAGTCATTGTCCATGCTGGTGTGAACGACCTGAGACGTACCTCCCTGGACTACATGAAAAGAGACATAGAGGAGCTCTCTGATTATGTAGCCCAGGCAGGTATGACCCTAACCCTGAGCAGTATCCTTCCTTCACCAAGAATGATGCCACAATATAGAGACAAGATGATCAGCTTTAACAATTGGCTTAATGTCTGGTGTCATTCAAAGGATCCAGTGTCTGTCTGCCTGGGATGACATGCTTGACAAGCCACGCTGCTTCAAGGGACGGCTTGCACCTGTCACCCTGGGATTCCGGATATTGGCTAAGGCTCTTGCCACCCCCATAGTGCCTTTTTAGGCAAGGCTCAAATTCTAAACCTACCACCCTAGAAAACAAAATGGGAAGAAACTGAGGGTAATGCTGCTCAATGCCAGAAGTCTAAATCTCAAAATGCATGCACTCGAGGCCCTTCTCAGTATGGAGAACATCGATGTCTGTGCTGTAACTGAAACCTGGTTCAAGGCTCCTGAGAGCACCCCGGCACTATTAGGTTTTACCTCATATCATGCGTTCGCCCCAAAACCCGGACCACACCACAAAAGGAGGGGTGTATCCATATTCATAAAGGATACCCACACCTCCAGGTTGGTGGCAACACACGAAGCTTCGAAAACATCCAGGTGCAACTAACCATAGGCAAAACTGCTCTACAAATTGTAGCATGCTACAGGCCACCCTCTCAAACTCAGGAACCCCACACAGCCTTCCTGAAGACACTGGAGGGTATAAATGTATCTCCAAACACCATCATATTGGGTGACTTCAACTACCCGAATATAGACTGGGAACATTACTCAAGCCCTAACTTTCTAGCCCAATGGTTCCTGGAGTTCATAAATTCAAATGCCATGGAACAGCTAGTCACTGTTCCCATGAGAGGAGAAAATATACTAGATCTCATTGTCACAAACATGGGGACAAAATGCTCCACACCGAAGTATATCCCTCATTGGTGAGATCTGATCATAAACTAATCTCACTGGAAATCCACATCCCGCCACCCCAAACAAAAAGACCATAGTGAAGAACTTCTCTAAAGCAAACTTCACACTACTCAAGACTGGTGTGGTATCCTTCAAGGCCCCTGAGCCAGTGGAAACCACAACCCAAGCTGCGGAAGCCCTTACAAATGCCTTCTATGAACACCTGCAGGACTGCATGGATCAGGCAATCCCAAATAAAACCAAGACTCTTTCCACAAAGGGCAAACGTCCAGTCTGGTGGACCCCAGCCATTAACAAACTTTACAATAAGAGGAGAAAGCTATTACATGATAGAACAAAATCCATAAAAGGGAAGTCACCCCTGATCATTATTAGTAAAAAAATACGAGCACTCATAAAATCAACTAAGGCCAATTTTGAGAGAAAAATTGCCATGGATTCAAAGGACAACCATAAGGCCTTTTTCAGCTATGTTAGGAACCTGGGTGGAAACTCCCAGATATGCTCAGAATTAGTCCAAAATGATACAAAAATCACTGAACCCACAGACATTGCCAACATACTGGCAGACAGGTTCAGTGCAAACTTCACCCCCCTCCCCTAAAGGAGAGATAACTATCCCAGCTGAGTGTAGCCTCCCGGACATCTCAAATGCGCAGGTGAAAGCTGCTCTCTCTAAAGCTAAAAACACAGCATCAATGGGACCGGATGGTGTCCCCGGCTGTGTGCTACACGAGCTAAATGAGGAATTAAACCCGCACATAAGGCAGCTGTTTAATCTCAGCCTTACCACAGGATACGTGCCCAAGGAGTGGCGTCACGGCAACTGTGGTCCCACTCCACAAAGGCGGGGGCTCTATGGACCCTGGTAATTACTGCCCCATAAGCTTAACAAGTCTAGTCTGCAAAGCTATGGAGAGGATCATAATGGAGCTCATAAACAAAGATATAGGGGACTTGCAGACATTGGACCAGACCCAGTTTGGCTTTGTCAAGGGAAGATCATGCCTTTTGAACTTGGTCGACTTCTTCGAAACAGTCACCAAGGCCATTGATGAGGGAAAGGCAGTCCATACAGCCTACCTTGACCTTGCAAAGGCTTTCGACACAATACCCCACTCGGGTATTGTAGAAAAACTTACCAACTTAAATGTAAACCCATATGTCACAAGATGGGTTGCAAACTGGCTTAAGGACAGAACCCACAGGGTTAGAGTTGCTGGCGCTGTGTCAGACTCCAAGCCGGTCACAAGTGGTGTCCCACAGGGCTCGGTCCTTGGCCTCCTATTGTTTGGCATCTACTTCTCAGAAGTACAGGCCAACATGGGAGGACTTTGGCTGACAAAGTTTGCAGACGACTGCAAACTGGGCGCCATAGTGGAAAGTGCATCGGACACGGATATCCTTCAGAAGGGACTCACGGAAACAGATAGCTGGTGCCAGAGCCATGGCCTGAAGTTAAATGCAAAAAATGTATAGTCATACCCTTCGGGAAAAACAAGGTAACCCCAAGCTACCATATAGGTGGCAATCCACTAAGCACAGAAGAGGTTATCAGGGACCTGGGGACCCAGGTTGACAGTGGCCTTTCTTTTGACACTCACATTGCTAAAGTGGTTAGAAAGACCTTCTACATTGCCCACCTGATCATGAAGGGATTCACATCCAGATCTAGTGAGGTCATTGTTCCCCTGTACTCTTCACTTATCAGACCAATGATCGAGTACAATGCCCCATTCGGGATGTATCTCACCCGACATCTGCAGCAATTGGAGAGACCCCAAAAGTTCCTCACCAAAAGGATAAAGGGACTCCAAAATCTGTCATATGCTGCCAGATTGAAGAAACTCCAGCTCTATTCAGTCGCATACCGTCTGCTCAGAGGTGACATGTGCCTGACATACAAGGCCATGTCCAACCCGGAATTAATGGACATGCTCCACCTCAAAAATCCAAATCCACCAAAACCACTAGAGCAAGCGACTTAAACCTTAGCACGGATATAAATAGGACGTGCTGGAGGGATAGATTTATCACTCAGAGACTCCCTATGCTGTGGAATAAAATCCCGGTCCATGTGAGGCAGAGCACCTCGCTGACTCTGTTCAAGAGAAATCTAGACCTGTGGATGGGAGATCGTAGGTTTACCCCAGGAATCATCTCTGTGTCACTGCTGGACAGAGGCACAACAAACTAATGGGCACAGTATTTTTTCATATAAGGGGTGGCGTAAGCCACAAAACTTTGGGCTATGCTTATAAATGCCTTAGGGCAGATAGCCTAGTATAAACCTATGAACCTATGAACCTATGAACCCATTTGGGATGTACCTCACAAGACACTTCCAACAGCTGGAAAGACCACAAAATTACCTCACCAAGAGGATTACTGGCCTCAAACATATGTCCTATGCAGCCCGACTGAAAAAACGCTGGCTGTACTCAGTGGCATATTGCTTACTCAGAGGTGATCTCTGCCTGACTTACAAAGCCATGTCCAACTCAGAATTGCTGGACATGCTCCACCTAAAGAAATCCAAGTCACTGTGAGCCACGCTGTAGTGAGCTAAACCTCACCACAACAATAAATAGAACATGCTGAAGGGATAGATTCCTGTCACAGTGACTCCCCATGCTTTCAAACAAAATTTCAAACTACATTAGGCAGAGCCTCTCACTAACATTCTTCAAGAGAAACCTTAACGAGTGGATGGGTAACAGAAAATACACCCCTGGGATCACTTCATTGGCTCTGCTTGACAGAGGATCAGTTAATTAGTCAATGGGGCTGTGAATGCTGACACACTGGCTAGGCTTATAAATGGCCTCAGGCAGATAGCCTAGTGCCTACCTGTGACCTTATGAACCTATGATTACTTTTCTTTCAAAAGAATTGAAAGCTGTTCTTTGCAGCTGTTTTGTAAAGGTTGTGCTCTGTCAATTTTTAAAGGCCCTTTGGCCCGAATTCCACCTTAAATTCAAATAGAAATATTTGATCCAAATGGAGAGCCTCTAAAAGTCCATCAAATCACCTTTACTTTAAACAGTTAAGAAATGCCACCAAAAAAGACATTCTGCAAGACAAAAAAAAACTATTACCTTCACCTCCAACAAACCCACCAACAAAAACCACAAAAGTTCTGATCAGGCATCAACAAACTACTTCAGCCAGGGCACTCTAAAACTCCTGCCCCATCAGGATTCAACCATAATAACTCTAACCAAATTCCTGATGCCTTTAATAACTATTTTATTGAAGCCATTCAAACCCTAGCTAATACATTACCACCTATTACCACTTCCCCAATAAATACCACTAATAGTCCAGCTCCGACCTTTCATATACAACCTGTACCTACATCCCTCATTTGCAACCTCCTTCAAAAACTGAAACCGTGCACCCCTTCTGCAGACTGTCTTCCAGCTGAATACCTGCGAATTGCAGTTAAAGCCATTGTCTATCCCATTTCCATCCTTATAAACAGAACAATTTTAGAAAGCACAATCCCTTCCATATGGAAAGTCTCCCATATCATCCCTCTACATAAAGGTGGGACATCTACTGAGCTTTCCAACTTTTGTCCAATCGCCTTACTCTCCTCAATAGCTAAAATAATGAAAAAATGCATCCACAGACAACTACTTGACCACCTTCTCCATAATAATTTACTTGCCAACTGCCAGCATGGCTTTAGACCTTTCCATAGCACAACAACTGCCCTGCTATCCTTTTCTGACTGCATAAACAAAAATCGTAACAATAGCTCTCTTTCCTCTGCACTATTTATTGACCTTTCAAAAGCCTTTGATATGGTTAACCATCACATGCTTATTGATGTACTAAAAGCCCAATCACTTGACCCACAAGCATTACGCTGGTTTAAATCTTATTTAGAAAACAGACAGTAAGCAGTGCTTTGGGATAAAAATCTTTCTACACCCCTCCCTGTGGACATTGGAGTACCACAAGGCTCTATTTTAGGCCCACTTCTCTTTTCAATATTTATTAATGATCTACATGCCAAAATTCCTCAAGCCACCTGCATACAATATGCAGATGACTCTACTTTAATATGTTCAGCCAAGTCCATAACCTCACTCCAGACCCTCACCCAGACAATATTTAACACTGTTGAAAATTGATTCATGCAACACTGCCTCCTTCAGAATCCCAAAAAAAATAAATTATTGCTGTTTGCTCCTACTCAAAAGTCTAGCAATGGAACTAACATATCCCCTGACACTACAACTCATCTCCTGGGAATAACAGTTGACAACAACCTTAGCTATGATGACCAGATTAATACTATAAAGTCTGTCAACAAAAAACTAGGCACCCTTTATAAAATCAAATCCTTCCTTACCCCTTTAGCCAGAACCACTATTGCCCAGACCCACCTGATATTTACCCTGTTCTATGCTTCTGCAATATATACCAATCTATCTAAAAACAACCTTACCAAACTTTCAACCAGTTACAATAACGTAGCCAGATTTGCCACTGGCACCCCTTTTAGAAGTCACCACTGTCACAACCTCAAACAACTGGGATGGTTAGAACTGCAGAACCAACTACTTTGTCAACAACTTATCACCCAAAAGATCCTTTACCACCCTAATAATACCCCAATCCTCACTAATCTGATTACCCCCTATAAAAATCTTGCAACACTACGCTCAGCTAATAAGCTTCTAGTTTCCACTATTAAATCCAACAACAAAGCTGGGGACTCACTTTTCACCAACACAGTGGGAACAACCTGGAAGCAGCTTCCTAGTGAACTTTCTACCCTTGCTTCCACACTGCTTTTTAAAAAACATCTTAAAGAATATCTTAAAACTCACTGGCTTTGTCCCTGCTCTACCCCTGACTGAGATCTCATTTCCCCTTCTTGCTCTCCCAATACTTCTCTACTCCACTGTTCTATGTTGCCTTCCTGTAAGAAAGTTTCCTTCCTAGTACAAAAAAAAAAAAAAATTGGGAATCTCCATATATTTTTTATCTCTCAAATGTTGTTTGTTTGCTCTCTGTATTTGATCTTGGCTTAAACCTACTAAAGAACTCTGTACAAGTTTATCTTACCTACAATTTAAACAATGTACTGTAACTCATTTTACTCTTGGTATATACTGTATGCTTTGCCAGTGCCGATGCTTGGAGCTTTTCTCCCCGGGCCTCTACTGAAAATGGACATATATCCAGTTAGACTAGCCCGGTCAGCAAATGTAACATAAATAAATAAATAAAAAATGTCTCTACCACTTCAGGGTGTTCTTACAAACTTTTCAATTAATGACCCTTCAGTAATCCTACTTCCATTTTGTTTTGCCCGAGCAAATTACTTTCATAGAAAATGTACAACAAAATCTCAAATATGTGTAGGCCTGTCGTTTTGCTATAACATAAGAAAATGACAGAAAGTACAATTTTTTAGAAACATTGCTATTTTTTTCATAAACATACACTGATGATATGATTCAGATACATAGTGGGCTAGATTCTGTAAAACTCGCAGAATCCAGTGCATTATGCTGATATCAGACTGAAACTTGCGGATAACATTGTAATATGCTGGTGTGCAACAAGAAACTCAGAATACCTCAGTGCACAATAGAGTATCGAGTTCCAGCAGTGCATTATAGAAATGTGCAAGTAATCCATAATTATAGGAAATCGTTGTCCAGTAACATTGCACATTACCAAACAAATGGAAAGATGATCACAATTCAGGAATCCTGATGGTTGTTTAGAACTATACCAACATCTGTACAGTAAGGTTACAGACAACTAGGAAATGTTACTGACTTCATTGTGATGAGAAAACACACACACACACACACACACACACACACACACACACATGCACACACACACACACACACACACACACACACACACACACACACACACACACACACACACACACATACACAACACACATGGCATTCATAACATAAATTTGCAGGAATACACACAGAAACATGTCAGACAACCACAGATATTTTCGTATGCCATCCACTAACTTATAATAATTTGCTTTCAAGCAGCAAAGCTGTATATAATATGGATATATTCACATTACTCATTATACCTAACTGAGGGACAACTACAGATATCTACATAATACATGTAACATTAAACAAATATCGGCTTGGACTTAAATTTTTAATCAAAACATTAAAGGCAAAAGGTAATGATGGCCACATCTCCATAGCAGCAGTCGCTAACAGTGGGTTTGGGGCCTGTTTCGGGAACACAAGTAAAACACACACACCCAAGGAATGTGGAAGGTAGAATAGAAGATGTGGGGTACGGATGAAGAAAAGGGACAAACAAGAAGGATCTTGGAATAGGGAAATCTGAGGTAAAGTCAGATGGGCATTGGCTTTTTTTTATAGGAATAGGCCCCATTTTTTTTATTTTTTAAAGAATGGAGGGAAAGGTAAACATAGGGATAGGCGAGGTGAAGGTAATCACAATACATACACCCACAGAACAAATAGCACAAGACAAGACAGACAAAGGTTGGAAAAAACAGTAAGGGCAGGTAAGTTACATAGACAGCACACTGCACAACATTTGGATTGGAAAGTTGACAAACATGGTGAGGATGTATACCAGCTATGGTGAAATGCAGAAAAACAAATCTAGCTATGTACTACCATGTTACAACATGTCTCAGGCTGTCTACCTATGTACTCCCATGTTACCACATGTCTCAGGCTGTCTACCTATGTACTACCATGTTACCACATGTCTCAGGCTGTCTACCTATGTACTACCATGTTACTACATACCTAGACGTGTATGACCAAAGGTAAATGTGTGTTGTAGGGTAATAAATAAGACTGGTAACTTGTCATGTAAAAATCCACTACCAAATATTAGCGGACCGGAGTTCTGCTGTGGCGACCCCTAACCGGGATAAGCCGAAAGACACAACAACTGTACAAATTAAATCAGTAAACACATATCCAAGTAGTCTGTTGGTGAAAAAGCAAGCCAAGCAACTGCACAGATGAGCAAATACAGGTCGAACAATGGTAGATAATTCCAGAGCAGAGACCCAAATCTACAACCATGCATGTGAAAGGCAAACAACCAAGCACAGTGCCAAACATAGAGACTGCAGAAGACCTACACAGGGTGCTACATAAACAAATAGGTGTGCACAACCAAAACAAACATGTAATGGAATTAATTATGTTACACACATATGTCATGCTAAAGGCAACACACAGGTGTACATGTGTATGTGTGTGTGTCAGTGGCATACATGAAATGTATATGCAAGCAAGGCCAATGCACATGCATACACCAGTGACATATAATATGTTACAAATGCAACAATACAGAATAATGAATATAGCAGGTTGTGCGCAAGGATGTGAAAAAACTACACTGAGTCACACTCAAGTATAATGAGAACAAGGACATACTGCAAGCATTACCCAGCAGCTTGTGTGCACGTGTCCTACATCTGTATGATGGCCACAATGTAACACACAAGTATAACTAGAACAAGGACATACCACAAGCATTAACCAGCAGCTTGTGTGCACATGTCCTACATCTGTATGATGGCCACAATGTACCATGGCTACAGTGTAACACACAAGTATAACTACAATAAGGACATACTGCAAGCATTACCCAGCGACATGTGTGCACATGTCCTAACTCTGTATGATGGCCACAATGTACACTGGTTACAATGTAACACACAGGTATAATTAGAACAAGAATGTACTGCAAACATTAGCCAGAGACTTGTGTGCACATGTCCTACATCTGTATGATGGCCACAATGCACACTTCTTATACTGTAACACACGAGTATAATTAGAACAAGGATGTATCACAATCAACAGCCAACAGAGTTTGTATGCATGCACTACATCTGTATGATGGCCACAATGCACACTTCTTATACTGTAACACACAAGTATAATTAGAACAAGGATGTATCACAAGCAGCAGCCAGCAGCATGTGTGCACATGCACTACATCTGTATGATGGCCACAATGTACCATGGCTACAGTGTAACACACAAGTATAATAAGAACAAGGATGTATCACAAGCAGTAGCCAGTGACTTGTGTGCACATGTCCTAACTCTGTATGATGGCCACAATGTACACTGGTTACAATGTAACACACAGGTATAATTAGAACAAGGACATACTGCAAGCATTAACCAGCGACATGTGTGCACATGTCCTACATCTGTATGATGGCCATAATGTACACTGATTACAATGTAACACAAAAGTATAACTACAATAAGGACATACTGCAAGCATTACCCAGCGACATGTGTGCACATGTCCTAACTCTGTATGATGGCCATAATGTACACTGGTTACAATGTAACACACATGTATAATTAGAATGAGGACGTACTGCAAACATTAGCCAGAGACTTGTGTGCACATGTCCTACATCTGTATGATGGCCACAATGTACACTTCTTACACTGTAACACACAAGTATAATTAGAACAAGGATGTATCACAAGCAGCAGCCAACAGCATGTGTGCACATGCACTACATCTGTATGATGGCCACAATGTACCATGGCTACAGTGTAACACACAAGTATAATAAGAACAAGGACCTACTGCAAGCATTAGCCAGCAGCTTGTGTGCACATGTCCTACATCTGTATGATGGCCACAATGTCCACTGGTTACAATGTAAAACACAAGTATAATTAGAACAAGGACCTACTGCAAACATTAGCCAGCAGCTTGTGTGCACATGTCCTTCATTGTACAATCTTCATACATCTGACATATACTCAGTATGTCAAATTAATACATGGTAAAGGTAGTTTTAGCAAAGGCAAACAAAACTGCAAAAAATAATAAGGAAATATGAAATGTGGGTTGGAGGTGGACAACATGGGCCCACATCAGTGTGCTAGCCTGTTAGAGCCTTAAAAGTGAATTTTACTACTGCACTTATTGTATTTCTGTTTCTGTAACAAAAAATGAAAATAAAATCCTATCTACTTGCTCATTTCCCACCTTTTTCTCAAACTGGAATAGTCCAGATCTCAGATTTGCTGATTTCAGGACTGTATTTTGTGTTCTGAATTCTCCAGACCTTGCTGAGATAGAAGGAAAAGTTTCTACTTATCAGTGGGAGTGGAAAGCTCTGAGCACCCTATCTGTCACTAGAGGAGTGATTTCCAGCTTAGGAATGGTATTTTATTGGCCATTTTGGGATGCTTCTATCCTTTTCAGCTTTCTGACTTAAGAACACGTGTTTGCACAGGTTTGCATATCGCACAGCGCTGCTAAGCTAGGGTAAACTATTACCAGTGCCTTAAAGTTTGCTTTTAATTTTTCCCTTAGATCTTGCTAGCTTTCATCTCTGAGCACTCAGATCAGACCTCTAAACCCAGTACTTGCTCATAACCTCTTGCAGCTGTTGCTGCTAGCATACCAACTGCTAGTAGCACAAAATAACATCCTTAAAGGAAACAAAAACAGCGTCAGTACTTAAAAGGAAGCAAAACAGCTCTAGTAGTCAAATAATTAAGCACCTATCCAGGCATTTCTGAAGGTCAGTTACCTACGCTTTCTCCTATTAACCTGGTGAACCTGGGCATCCTGAGGCAGTGTAGCAATTGCCTCACGTACACAGACAACCCTCTCCTCCTACCTCCAAACACTTCCACTTGTGAGAGATGCACGTAGATAGCCAAACTGGAGGCCACAGTCTTTCAAACCAAGACTGGGTTAGCCAGTGAAGAGGAGAAGTTTGTCACATACATCACACCTCATAGAACACATAAAGCCCCGGATCACACTTCTCACATAGTAACACAAAATACACACCCACTTTTGCAGTGGCTCTCAGTAAAATTCTGTCCAAACAACAAAGGCCTCTGAGGCAGAAACGTAAGCAACCATCTCATCCTAACACAACCCCCAAGACAGATAGCCCACATAAACAGTGTGCCACTCAGCCTAAGCTCCTACAGCAAAACATTTTACCCAATACACTAGTTATAGGTGACTCAATAGTAAGTCACAATGATGTCCCACTCACTAGGGTGAATAAGGAGAAAGTTACGGTCAGCTGCATGTCGGGTGCCAGGATTTGCCATATAATGCATGCACTTGGGTCTCTCCACAACAAGTACAAATATGACTCTATCATTGTCCATGTTGTTGTGAATAACCTAAGATGTACCTCCCTGGACTACATGAAAAGAGACATGGAGGAGATCTCGGATCTTGTAGCCCAGGCAGGTATGACCCTAGCCCTGAGTAGCATCCTACCATTGCCCAGAATGATACCACAATTCAAGCAGAAAATGATTGAGTTCAACAATTGGCTAAGTTTCTGGTGTCATTCAAAGGGGATCCAGTATCTGTCTGACTGGGATGACATGATCGACAGACCTCGATGCTTTGCCAGAGATGGCCTGCATCTGTCACTCCTGGGATTCTGGATACTGGCAATGGCTTTTGCCACCCCTATAGTGCCTTTTTTTAGGCAATGGCCTGAAGACAAATTTACCACCATAACAACTGCAAGCAAACACAACCTGAGGGTTATGCTACTCAGCGCTAAAAGCCTAAATCTCAAAGTCACTCCTTAAACTGGAGAACATTGACCTATGTGCAGTAACAGAGACCTGGTTCAGGCTCTGGAGAGCACCCTGGCACTACCAGGCTACATTACATATCGCACCTTTTGCCTCCTAAATCTTGACCGAAGCCCTAAAGGAGGTGTGGACCAAAGCCCCAAAGGCAGTGGTTTATCCATCTTCATAAAGGATACACACACCTCCAGACTGGTTGCCCAACACAATGTATCAGAGATACTACAGGTACAACTAACACTGGACAAAACTGAAATCCAGGTTGTAGCCTGTTATAGATCCCCCACAATGTCCGAAGACTCCTACTCCACATTCCTGAACACTCTGGAAAGCATTAAGGTTCAGCCTAATACCCTTATACTGGGAGACTTAACTACCCCTCCATTGGCTGAGAAAATTACTCCTGTTCCAACTTGTTTGCCCAATGATTTTGGAAATTCATTAATTCCAGTGCCCTGGACCAACTCATCACCCCTGCCAGAGATAGAATCATTCTCAACTTTGTCATTACAAACATGGGGGACCGCTGCTCTACACCATTAATCAACTCCTCCCTGGTTAGATCTGTCCACAAGTTAATCACAGTCACTATCCAAATTCCCCCCCCTCACCCCCCCATGAAGGAAACCACAGTGAAGAACTTCTCCAAAGCCAATTTTGAGCTTCTAAAGGCAGAAGTGTTAGACTTCACGTCATCCATGCAAATGGGGAATGGATGTTTGTCAAACGTCATGCCATCCATGCAAATGCGGAATGGATGTATGTCAAACGTCATGTCATCCATGCAAATGGGGAATGGATGTATGTCAAATGTCACGTCATCCATGCAAATGGGGAATGGATGAACGGCTGCTGAATCATACACCAAGGTGCTGTATGAGCATTTACACAACAGCACCACTTATACTGAGCCAACTGATATTATAACAATACACAGAGGTGCTCTGAGCTGCTGCACAACAGCACCACTTATACTGAGCCAACTGATATTATAACAATACACAGAGGTGCTCTGAGCTGCTGCACAACAGCACCACTTATACTGAACCAACTGATATTATAACAATACACAGAGGTGCTCTGAGCTGCTGCACAACAGCACCACTTATACTGAGCCAACTGATATTATAACAATACAGAGGTGCCCTGAGCTGCTGCAGAACAGCACCACTTATACTGAGCCAACTGATATTATAACAATACACAGAGGTGCTCTGAGCTGCTGCACAACAGCACCACTTATACTGAGCCAACTGATATTATAACAATACACAGAGGTGCTCTGAGCTGCTGCACAACAGCACCACTTATACTGAGCCAACTGATATTATAACAATACACAGAGGTGCTCTGAGCTGCTGCACAACAGCACCACTTATACTGAGCCAACTGATATTATAACAATACACAGAGGTGCTCTGAGCTGCTGCACAACAGCACCACTTATACTGAGCCAACTGATATTATAACAATACGCAGAGGTGCTCTGAGCTGCTGCACAACAGCACCACTTATACTGAGCCAACTGATATTATAACAATACACAGAGGTGCTCTGAGCTGCTGCACAACAGCACCACTTATACTGAGCCAACTGATATTATAACAATACACAGAGGTGCTCTGAGCTGCTGCACAACAGCACCACTTATACTGAGCCAACTGATATTATAACAATACACAGAGGTGCTCTGAGCTGCTGCACAACAGCACCACTTATACTGAGCCAACTGATATTATAACAATACACAGAGGTGCTCTGAGCTGCTGCACAACAGCACCACTTATACTGAGCCAACTGATATTATAACAATACACAGAGGTGCTCTGAGCTGCTGCACAACAGCACCACTTATACTGAGCCAACTGATATTATAACAATACACAGAGGTGCTCTGAGCTGCTGCACAACAGCACCACTTATACTGAGCCAACTGATATTATAACAATACACAGAGGTGCTCTGAGCTGCTGTACAACAGCACCACTTATACTGAGCCAACTGATATTATAACAATACACAGAGGTGCTCTGAGCTGCTGCACAACAGCACCACTTATACTGAGCCAACTGATATTATAACAATACACAGAGGTGCTCTGAGCTGCTGCACAACAGCACCACTTATACTGAGCCAACTGATATTATAACAATACACAGAGGTGCTCTGAGCTGCTGCACAACAGCACCACTTATACTGAGCCAACTGATATTATAACAATACACAGAGGTGCTCTGAGCTGCTGCACAACAGCACCACTTATACTGAGCCAACTGATATTATAACAATACACAGAGGTGCTCTGAGCTGCTGCACAACAGCACCACTTATACTGAGCCAACTGATATTATAACAATACACAGAGGTGCTCTGAGCTGCTGCACAACAGCACCACTTATACTGAGCCAACTGATATTATAACAATACACAGAGGTGCCCTGAGCTGCTGCACAACAGCACCACTTATACTGAGCCAACTGATATTATAACAATACACAGAGGTGCTCTGAGCTGCTGCACAACAGCACCACTTATACTGAGCCAACTGATATTATAACAATACACAGAGGTGCTCTGAGCTGCTGCACAACAGCACCACTTATACTGAGCCAACTGATATTATAACAATACACAGAGGTGCTCTGAGCTGCTGCACAACAGCACCACTTATACTGAGCCAACTGATATTATAACAATACACAGAGGTGCTCTGAGCTGCCGCACAACAGCACCACTTATACTGAGCCAACTGATATTATAACAATACACAGAGGTGCTCTGAGCTGCTGCACAACAGCACCACTTATACTGAGCCAACTGATATTATAACAATACACAGAGGTGCTCTGAGCTGCTGCACAACAGCACCACTTATACTGAGCCAACTGATATTATAACAATACACAGAGGTGCTCTGAGCTGCTGCACAACAGCACCACTTATACTGAGCCAACTGATATTATAACAATACACAGAGGTGCTCTGAGCTGCTGCACAACAGCACCACTTATACTGAGCCAACTGATATTATAACAATACACAGAGGTGCTCTGAGCTGCTGCACAACAGCACCACTTATACTGAGCCAACTGATATTATAACAATACGCAGAGGTGCTCTGAGCTGCTGCACAACAGCACCACTTATACTGAGCCAACTGATATTATAACAATACACAGAGGTGCTCTGAGCTGCTGCACAACAGCACCACTTATACTGAGCCAACTGATATTATAACAATACACAGAGGTGCTCTGAGCTGCTGCACAACAGCACCACTTATACTGAGCCAACTGATATTATAACAATACACAGAGGTGCTCTGAGCTGCTGCACAACAGCACCACTTATACTGAGCCAACTGATATTATAACAATACACAGAGGTGCTCTGAGCTGCTGCACAACAGCACCACTTATACTGAGCCAACTGATATTATAACAATACACAGAGGTGCTCTGAGCTGCTGCACAACAGCACCACTTATACTGAGCCAACTGATATTATAACAATACACAGAGGTGCTCTGAGCTGCTGCACAACAGCACCACTTATACTGAGCCAACTGATATTATAACAATACACAGAGGTGCTCTGAGCTACTGCACAACAGCACCACTTATACTGAGCCAACTGATATTATAACAATACACAGAGGTGCTCTGAGCTGCTGCACAACAGCACCACTTATACTGAGCCAACTGATATTATAACAATACACAGAGGTGCTCTGAGCTGCCGCACAACAGCACCACTTATACTGAGCCAACTGATATTATAACAATACACAGAGGTGCTCTGAGCTGCTGCACAACAGCACCACTTATACTGAGCCAACTGATATTATAACAATACACAGAGGTGCTCTGAGCTGCTGCACAACAGCACCACTTATACTGAGCCAACTGATATTATAACAAGACACAGAGGTGCTCTGAGCTGCTGCACAACAGCACCACTTATACTGAGCCAACTGATATTATAACAATACACAGAGGTGCTCTGAGCTGCTGCACAACAGCACCACTTATACTGAGCCAACTGATATTATAACAATACACAGAGGTGCTCTGAGCTGCTGCACAACAGCACCATGTATACTGAGCCAACTGTTATTATAACAATACACAGAGGTGCTCTGAGCTGCTGCACAACAGCACCACTTATACTGAGCCAACTGATATTATAACAATACACAGAGGTGCTCTGAGCTGCTGCACAACAGCACCACTTATACTGAGCCAACTGATATTATAACAATACACAGAGGTGCTCTGAGCTGCTGCACAACAGCACCACTTATACTGAGCCAACTGATATTATAACAATACACAGAGGTGCTCCGAGCTGCTGCACAACAGCACCACTTATACTGAGCCAACTGATATTATAACAATACACAGAGGTGCTCTGAGCTGCTGCACAACAGCACCACTTATACTGAGCCAACTGATATTATAACAATACACAGAGGTGCTCTGAGCTGCTGCACAACAGCACCACTTATACTGAGCCAACTGATATTATAACAATACACAGAGGTGCTCTGAGCTGCTGCACAACAGCACCACTTATACTGAGCCAACTGATATTATAACAATACACAGAGGTGCTCTGAGCTGCTGCACAACAGCACCACTTATACTGAGCCAACTGATATTATAACAATACACAGAGGTGCTCTGAGCTGCTGCACAACAGCACCACTTATACTGAGCCAACTGATATTATAACAATACACAGAGGTGCTCTGAGCTGCTGCACAACAGCACCACTTATACTGAGCCAACTGATATTATAACAATACACAGAGGTGCTCTGAGCTGCTGCACAACAGCACCACTTATACTGAGCCAACTGATATTATAACAATACACAGAGGTGCTCTGAGCTGCTGCACAACAGCACCACTTATACTGAGCCAACTGATATTATAACAATACACAGAGGTGCTCTGAGCTGCTGCACAACAGCACCACTTATACTGAGCCAACTGATATTATAACAATACACAGAGGTGCTCTGAGCTGCTGCACAACAGCACCACTTATACTGAGCCAACTGATATTATAACAATACACAGAGGTGCTCTGAGCTGCTGCACAACAGCACCACTTATACTGAGCCAACTGATATTATAACAATACACAGAGGTGCTCTGAGCTGCTGCACAACAGCACCACTTATACTGAGCCAACTGATATTATAACAATACACAGAGGTGCTCTGAGCTGCTGCACAACAGCACCACTTATACTGAGCCAACTGATATTATAACAATACACAGAGGTGCTCTGAGCTGCTGCACAACAGCACCACTTATACTGAGCCAACTGATATTATAACAATACACAGAGGTGCTCTGAGCTGCTGCACAACAGCACCACTTATACTGAGCCAACTGATATTATAACAATACACAGAGGTGCTCTGAGCTGCTGCACAACAGCACCACTTATACTGAGCCAACTGATATTATAACAATACACAGAGGTGCTCTGAGCTGCTGCACAACAGCACCACTTATACTGAGCCAACTGATATTATAACAATACACAGAGGTGCTCTGAGCTGCTACACAACAGCACCACTTATACTGAGCCAACTGATATTATAACAATACACAGAGGTGCTCTGAGCTGCTGCACAACAGCACCACTTATACTGAGCCAACTGATATTATAACAATACACAGAGGTGCTCTGAGCTGCTGCACAACAGCACCACTTATACTGAGCCAACTGATATTATAACAATACACAGAGGTGCTCTGAGCTGCTGCACAACAGCACCACTTATACTGAGCCAACTGATATTATAACAATACACAGAGGTGCTCTGAGCTGCTGCACAACAGCACCACTTATACTGAGCCAACTGATATTATAACAATACACAGAGGTGCTCTGAGCTACTGCACAACAGCACCACTTATACTGAGCCAACTGATATTATAACAATACGCAGAGGTGCTCTGAGCTACTGCACAACATCACCACTTATACTAAATCAACAGATATTGCCAATATCTTGGCTGACAGGTTTAGTGCAAACGTTACCCCCCTTTCACCCCCTAAAGGGCCCATCCCAATACCCGAGGAATGCAAATCCCCAATATCAGAGCTGCACAGGTAGATGCTGCACTATCCAAAGCCAAAAATACAGCTTCCATGGAACCTGATAATATACCTGGCTGTGTTCTACATGAATTACAAAGGGAACTGGCACCACACCCGAGTGCCTTGTTCAACCACAGCCTCACTTCAGGCTTTGTGCTCACCAAATGGCGTACCACTACAGTCATTCTGCTCCACAAAGGGGGAGCAACTACTGACCCTGGAAACTACCGCCCCATCAGCCTGATGAGCCTAATCTGTAAGGCCATGGAGTGCATCATTATGGACCTCATAAATAGGGATATAGGGAACCTTCAAACCCTGGACCACCTCGCAGTTTGGGTTTATGAAGGGCAGATCATGTCTGCTCAACCTGATAGACTTCTTCGAATTTGTCACCAGATCGGTCGATGAAGGCAAGGTAGTCCATACAGCCTATTAAATCTATCTAAGGCCTTTGACACCATCCCCCATTCAGAGATCATTGACAGGCTCACTAACCTAGACATTAACCCCTACGTCATAAGATGGGTTGCCAACTGGCTCACGGACAGAACCCACATGGTGAAAGTAGTGGACTCCAAATCCATCTTCCGGGCAGTTACAAGTAGAGCCCCACAAGGATCTGTCCTGGGTCCTCTCCTGTTTGGTATCTATGTCTCTCAAGTTCAGGCAAACACCAAGGGACTCTGGTTAACCAAATTTGCAGATGACTGCAAACTGGGAGCTATTATTGATTCTCAAGCTGATGTAGGAATCGTACAAAAAGGCCTCACAGACACCAACAATTGGTGCCAGAACCATGGTTTTAAGCTCAGTGTTAAAAAGTGCATTATTATCCCCTTCGGGGAAAAACATGGTGCCCATGAACTACCACATTGATGGTAGCCCTCTCAACTCTCAAGGTGTGGTAAGAGATCTAAGGACATAGGTAGATAGCAACCTCTTCTTCAATAACCATGTTGCCACTGTAGTTTGAAAGTCCTTCTGTATGGCACACCTCATTACAAAAGGTTTCTCATCCAGGAAGAAAGAAGTCATAATCCCTCTCTACTCATCCCTCATTAGGTCCATTATAGAGTACAATGCCACATTTGGGATGTACCTAATTAGACACCTACAACAACTGGAGATGCCAGAAAAGTTCCTCACAAAGAGGATCCTAGGGCTCAAACACATGCCCTATACAGACAGACTCAAAAAACTCCAGCTATACTCCATCTCATATCGCCTACTTAGAGGCAATCTCTGCTTGACAGACAAAGCCATGTCTGACCCAATGTTGCTTCATGCTTCATCTGAAAGTTTCTCAATCCCTCCACACCACACGCTCCAAAGACCTCATCCTCATCGCCACATTAAACAGAACCTACTGGAGGGAAAGGTTCCTAACTCAGAGACTACCCATACTCTGGAATAAACTCTCCATTCATGTCAAGCAGAGCACCTCACTGGCCCTCTTCAAGAAAAATCTTGATGAATGGATGGGTAACTGGAAATTCACCCCGGGGATCACTTCAACAGCCTTGCTCGGTAGGAGCACAAGGAACTAACATCCGGCAACAGGACGACTGGGAATATTCTTGGGCTAGGCTTGTGTTGGCTCCAGGCCCATTAGCCTAGTACTGACCTATGAACTTCATAATCAGGATAAAGCAGGACAAGGTAAGTTGACACAATGCAAATGCATATGAACAGCAAACAAGGTGACGTAGAAGCCACACAGAAATACATTTAACCAAATGGAAAACACATGTCAAATGGCCAGATGGATTGCTGATGTCCACAGAACTGGACATGTATAAAACAGACATACACAGTAATATGCAATCATGTGACATCAACATGCATAGGTAAGTAAGCTACAGATTGCAATCACATACACATATACTGTCATGCAAATGTCAAATAAAGAAATGCAGCTGTATGTCAACCACCCTGCTCATTACAGAGCAGAGGACACTCCTGTGAGCATCATTACAGCACATCAGCAGAAAATCACTGAATGCTGATTTGTCAAAGGTAAATTTTTGTGTCAGTATATATCTGACTATGTGCACACAAATGTACACTCATAATGTGTACAACTACTTATGGAAAGTGTAGACTAAGTTTACTACATCATGGGTGTGGAAATGATACATACAATAAATGTGATGTAATGTACTGTGACAGAATGTGTAATCTGTAACATTGTAACCTTACCTTACTCTTTGATGCAGTCAGATAAGGAGGACTGTGCATACACAGGGAATACCAGTATATAATCCTACATGGAATCAGTATTACCTTACCTTACTCTTTGATGCAGTCAGATAAGGAGGACTGCGCATGCACAGGGAATACCAGTATATAATCCTACATGGAATCAGTATTACCTTACCTTACTCTTTGATGCAGTCAGATAAGGAGGACTGCGCATACACAGGGAATACCAGTATATAATCCTACATGGAATCAGTATTACCTTACCTTACTCTTTGATGCAGTCAGATAAGGAGGACTGCGCATACACAGGAATACCAGTATATAATCCTACATGGAATCAGTATTACCTTACCTTACTCTTTGATGCAGTCAGATAAGGAGGACTGCACATACACAGAGAATACCAGAATATAATCCTACATGGAATCAGTATTACCTTACCTTACTCTTTGATGCAGTCAGATAATGAGGACTGCGCATACACAGGAATACCAGTATATAATCCTACATGGAATCAGTATTACCTTACCTTACTCTTTGGTGCAGTCAGATAAGGAGGACTGCATACACAGGGAATACCAGTATATAATCCTACATGGAATCAGTATTACCTTACCTTACTCTTTGATGCAGTCAGATAAGGAGGACTGCATACACAGGAATACCAGTATATAATCCTACATGGAATCAGTATTACCTTACCTTACTCTTTGATGCAGTCAGATAAGGAGGACTGCACATACACAGAGAATACCAGAATATAATCCTACATGGAATCAGTATTACCTTACCTTACTCTTTGATGCAGTCAGATAAGGAGGACTGTGCATACACAGGGAATACCAGTATATAATCCTACATGGAATCAGTATTACCTTACCTTACTCTTTGATGCAGTCAGATAAGGAGGACTGCGCATACACAGGGAATACCAGTATATAATCCTACATGGAATCAGTATTACCTTACCTTACTCTTTGATGCAGTCAGATAAGGAGGACTGCGCATACACAGGGAATACCAGTATATAATCCTACATGGAATCAGTATTACCTTACCTTACTCTTTGATGCAGTCAGATAAGGAGGACTGCGCATACACAGGGAATACCAGTATATAATCCTACATGGAATCAGTATTGCCAAACCATGACGCACAACACCACATCATGACAGTTGTCATCCAAAACCATGTGGAAGGACATGTCTGTTTGCTGAACATACCTGATATGTAAGGACATAAATCCAGGGCATATGATACTGTTAGTGATGGACTATGGACAATTTATTTATTATTATTTATTTGCATTTGTTTACCGAGATGGTCCACTGGGCTGTAGTGAACCCATTTTCAGTGGAGGCCTGGGGAGAAAAGCTCCACAATAAATATAAAAAAAAACAAAGAACCAACCAGCTGGATCAGAAAGGACCCCAAAAAACCTCTAAGATCAAAAATGCAATAAATATAAGGAAACCATAGCGTAAAACTCATTTAATTTGCTTTCTTATGAACACCAGACTTCTTCAGAAACAATACAAATTGATAAAAATCCATCTTCTATTTATGCTAAAAGACACACCTTACCAATTGAACAATAAACACAAATTAACAGTTAATTAAACAACAATTCATTAAATATTTAATCCCTAGCAACCACAAATATAAATATCAAAATAAATAATATACATTCTATGTCTGGTACAGAAGTAGTAATCTTAAAATGTTAACTATTTGCCCTTAATTCTTATCTCTTAGGAAACATTTAATGTTGACAGTATCACTCAGACCTAGAAAAGTGTCCGTCCCCAATTTTAAGTACCACAGGGACTCACTTTTCTCCAACCTATTCCTATATTTACCTCCTAACAGGTCCATAGGTACCTGTTCTAAAAGTAGTAAACATAAACATTTTACTATTACAATTTCCTTTATGTCTCTATAAGGCATTGTTACTATCCTTAACTTTAATAGAGTAAAGATGCTCTTTTACTCTTTTAAATAAACGTATTTCAGTCATGCCTATATAGTAACCTTCACAGTCAGAGTACAATGCAATATAAACTATTCCCTCAGTTTTGCAATTGTAAACCCCTAAAATGGGTATTATTTTCTCTAAAAAGCATACAATACAATACAATATATTAACATGATCAGTACTTACAATACAATAGATCAACATGATCAGTACTTATAATACAATAGATCACATGATCAGTACATACAATAGATCAATGATCAGTACTTACAATACAATAGATCATTATGATCAGTACTTACAATAAAATAGATCAACATGACCAGTACATACAATACAATAGATCAACATGATCAGTACTTATAATACAATAGATCACATGATCGGTACATACAGTAGATCAACATGATCAGTGCTTATAATACAATAGATCACATGATCAGTACATACAATAGATCAACATGATCAGTACTTACAATACAATAGATCACATGATCAGGACTTACAGTGAAATAGATCAACATGACCAGTACATACAATACAATAGATCAACATGATCAGTACATACAATACAATAGATCACATGGCCAGTGCATACAATATAATAAATCAACATGATCAGTAAATACAATACAATAGATCATGATCAGTACCTACAATACAATAGATCACATGATCAGTACATACAATACAATAGATCACATGATCAGTACATACAATAGAATAGATCACATGATCAGTACATACAATAGAATAGATCACATGATCAGTACATACAATGCAAGGAGCACAGCTGAGTACTATAGGATATTAATGACAATCAAATGAACAAGGTAAAAATCTGAGTACAATATTTGATTACAATGTAAGGATAATGTGGTTTTACACAATTAGAATATCACAGATTAGGATATAACAAGTTAGGATAATTAAGTTACTCGTGAGTAGATTAGGTTCTAGCAACATAGTCTGAAAAATTAACACTTATGAAGTCTTAGACTTAAATATAGGTGAGCAAATATATCAGGTAATATCAGCACTGTGGTTAAGTAAGTGATTTAAGCTAGAAAGAGTGATAACAGGGTAGTAATTAATAAAGGTGTGGAGCAGTGTTAGAAGAGGGAGTCAGGTTTTGGGAAGTGCAGTTGTGGTACATGTGTACTGCCATAGAGAGGAAAGGTATTCTGTCAGGGATTTCTTAAAGAGAACTGTAGTGCTGGTAGTCCTGATTGATGGTGGGAGGTTGTGATACATTGCTGGTAGTCCTGATTGATGGTGTGAGGGTGTGATGCATTGCTGGTAGTCCTGATTGATGGAGGGAGGGTGTGATCCATTGCTGATAGTCCTGATTGATGGAGGGGGGTGTGATGCATTGCTGGTAGTCCTGATTGATGGTGGGAAAGTGTGATCCATTGCTGGTAGTCCTGATTGATGGTGGGAGGGTGTGATGCATTGCTGGTAGTCCTAATTGATGGTGGGAAGGTGTGATGCATTGCTGGTAGTCCTGATTGATGGTGGGAAAGTGTGATGCATTGCTGGTAGTCCTGATTGATGGTGGGACGGTGTGATGCATTGCTGGTAGTCCTGATTAATGGAGGGAGGATGTGATGCATTGCTGGTAGTCCTAATTGATGGTGCGAGGGTGTGATGCATTGCTCGTAGTCCTGATTGATGGAGAGAGGGTGTGATGCATTGCTGGTAGTCCTGATTGATGGAGGGAGGGTGTTATGCATTGCTAGTAGTCATGATTGATGGTGGAAGGGTGTTCCATATTTTGCAATAGAAGAGTAGAGCATTTGCAACAAGATGTGTTGTCTGTCAGTCGTGTCACTAACACACATGTTTACAGGCTGCCTGTTGCATCACTATCAGTAGATTTACTGCCACAAGGCATGGAGAGTTGAATGTGTGGACAGTGTAATGTGTTAACGGGTGTCATGCACACACTGAAACCAAAGTAAATATCAGACGATAACACATAAGCATGGCAGATGCATGGTATGTATGCACAAGAGTAAAGTTCAGTCAATTAAATGCCAATCACCATGTTGGCATCATAACAGTGGTGGAGCACACAGACAATACCTGCTGACAGGTGGAACCAGGTTAATGTGGATCAGACTCCTGAATGATCTCACAAGCTATTATCCTGAATGAATCCCACATAGCACATGCCATTTCATTAAACAAGGTCCCCATCATGTCCCTCATCTGTATTCAGAACACACTGATATTGACCTCAGGATCTCCTCCCAAAAATTGTCTCTATCCTAGTCGTGTCAATCTCCAGGGTGCACGCAGGATGTGTCAGGCAGGGGCAGGTCCAGGCGCCTCAGCATCATCATCAATCCCCTTCTTCAGAAGAAGGATCTGGCAGTGCCGTTGCATGTGCACATCATCGTCTGTGGATTGGCGAACATCCTCAGGTAACATGTTCTGTAAAGATTAATTGTAAAAACACAGCAGAAAAAAATGTTTATCATGAAGATAGTCACATGATAATCACAGCACAACACAATATCATTATTATGACAATTTACCAAGGGACTGAGACAGATCCATTATGGACAGAGTTACCTATGGCCCTGTGTGTTGTACTGCTAAAAAGGAGAGCAGTATTCTTTCCTGAACACTTCTAGATGCTTACACACAGACACACGCACACACATACACACACACAAACACACACACACACACACACACACACACACACACACACACACACACACACACACACACACACAGTTCATTAGCTTTGCAAAAATGTATGAATGTGAAAAAACATATTTTACTGTTTGCATTCAATGATGTATGCAAACAGCCACAACATGCCTTTGTAAAAATGAGGTGAAATTTATCGGACAGCATTGTGTACAATAGGGAAACCATATGACAACTTTGTGAGAGACGCAGCATGATATTTGAGTGAACACACATCAATATGATGAGTACAACACCGAAAACAATGTGATATGTTCAATCAGCATAACTTTAGACATATCAGAATATAATATTTCTGTTAATAACAGTATTCTGTTTGCACAACTATATACATTATCTTCAGAAACTATCAGGAATCACTATGCTGAAAAAACAACGCTTTGTAAATATGTTTACCGATTATGAACTGCTGATAAATGGGTACCTGCTCAAAAGTCAGTCAGTCTAGGCTTAACAGTGTTTTTACAAACACACCCACAGTGTCTGAGGCAGATGGAATTCCAGTGTTAAACTAAAGGCAATCCAAAGCAATCTACAGAGAGCACTTTTAACAATAGCACAGCAAACTCCCATTCACTAATAGATACACTATGCACAAAAGATCAATCACCAGAACGCAGCCAGAGATACAAGTGCACCAAACGTTACAGCATAAACAATAATCATAGCAGTTACACTTGAAACATTATTCTTCTTAGCTGTGTGTCAGATACACACAACAAACTGTCGTTTAGGTTGTAGATGTATTGTTAAAAACTGTATGCTGACAAAATGGATCAAAATACATAATATGTCAACAGTATAAGTTTTCCACAGTTGTAATGACAGATACCCTTTGCTGATTTTACTTATCTTACTGATGCATGATGGGTGTTCCTGCAGTGTTATCAATAAACATATTAATTTGAAAATTACAAGCCTGAAAACAATGGAATATGCATTTCAGTTCATAACATACATAGAATAATCAACATAACTCTCAACTTTCACTGCTCTTCAAGCCTGTGCACCTGCTTGATACACATTGCTCTATTCCAGTTGCGGTCCTCATTGTCGAAAAAAAAATAAAAAATTATTCTTGAAATACATTTCTCAACACACTGCTTTTCTGAAGAACCTCAAGTAAGCACATCACTTAGCTGACACTTTTCCATTTAGGTATTAACATCTTTAAGCATAGCTTGATGAACATGAGATTTAAACCTGCAACCACACTCTACATCCAAATTATAACCTTGAGACCTATCTGCCTGTCTAACACCTTAATTGTGAAAAAGTATGTTTTCCAGACAGGAAAATGAGTTGTTATGACATTTTCTTGATGGAGGATGGTCTAATAAGAATCACCTTGGCTTAGGACTGCATGGTATTAACATGTGCTGGTCATGTACGTAACTGTTTGAAAATTACATTCATGTCAGCACTGTGTTCAGACAAATTAACAGCAATGGAGAGCATCCATTCCTCAGACAGTGAGACGGTGTCATGTAGTATACAGCTTCTGTGAACAGACCATACCCGTTGTTGTACATTAAGGACACAGTAAGGTATGTGTGAGGACTGTTACTCTGTTAAATTGCATATCACTAGCTAAATCCATATGTCTACCCTGGTCCTCATTCCAACTGTTAACGTGGCCATCACTGTCCCTCAGCATTAGACATTGGTTTTCTTCTACTATTGCCTTCAGTATTCCATGACAAAACCGACCTTCTTAGTGTTTCTAAAGGTACACAGTTTTAACCTAACAATTGCTCAGACAAGTAACAGGATTTATCAAGATGTATTGGCACAGTTGTTAAATAGCTGATGTTAATAAATGTTACAGATTATGGAGAATATAAGAAGGAATTTGAGAAATGACAGAGTTATTCACAGCAACCCTCCAAGTAATATCAATATGTGTAATATGCTTTGGTAAATGAATGCTATGTGTATATGAAATCAATATAACAGTTTAAGATATATGTATCCTCTTTCAATATTTGAACACACAGCACACAAAATGGAAAAAGGCTGGTTTGTTTCCTTACATGCTGAGCTACCACAGAGAACATACATTTTCTAAGCAAACGGGTACTGCTCTTCATATGATGTTGTTATTAGACCATTATAGATTATGGTGTTATTCATAGACCAGTGAGTCATTACCATGCACAACATAAGCCTTTATATAAATTATTGCAATATGGTTTCTGAAAAAATTATATGGGTGAATTTAACCAAGGTAACGGGTTCCACTATATGGTTTGGATCCCACAACATGCCAAAATTTAGACATGCTGGCTAGTTGCTTTACAGGCTAAGGTAGCATTCAACAAGACTTTCATTATAGAAAACAGGTACACAAGGCTTTCATTGTACAAAACAGGTACTGCAGATGTTTATTAGAAATCCTGCGATAAACGGTACTGCAGATGTTTATTAGAAATCCTGCGATAAACGGTACTGCAGGTGTTTATTAGAAATCTTGCAAAAATGACAGAATATAGAATATGCATACCATTTTAACACCTGTTATAGTGAAGAGAGAACAACTATCAACACATAACTAAAAATATGTTTAAGCAATGGTATGATCATTAATGTTTACATTAAATACACGCATTGGTGTACTTGTTTAGGAAGAATGATGTAAGTAAGTTATATACATGTTTGTCTTCCAACTTGTAACAGTCCAATAGGAGATACAGTGAGACTATAATGGAAAACTATGAAATGAACAGTCATCCACAGCCTAGGTACTGTTGGCATCTGTGATTCTTGAGAACAAAGGCTATGTAAAATCATATACTTAGATGTTGTAAAACATATGTACATCTACAGAGAACATATTTATGGATATTGTTCAATTAAATAAAATGATAACATGACTATCAAACCCATAGTTACGAGGACAGTATTTACAAAGTCCCCTGATTAATCCTCATGAGCTAATTCTCACAGCATCTACACCTTGGTTATAAAAACATCTAGGTGATATCAATGGTTGTATGAAATATCTGTAAAATCTGCCGCAATGCTAAGGTATATGTAGAATATTGGTACTCACTGTAGGGAACTAAAAGCTGCCTCTGCACCTTGTCAACCCTCCTTTGAAGTTCCGCTGCATTCCTCCAATGCAGGTCATCATAGTGGTGATGAACCTGCACTCCAATGCGGTAGATCCCCATCCTCTGCCGATGCTTCATCGCAATCTGGTTCCACATGTCGATCATAGTAAAGTTTCTCAGTCTGGCTGCCATCCTCTGCTCCAATCCAGCGTACATGGTCAACATCTTGGTCGTCTCCTCCTCAGACCAGTTAGGCACATGGACATGTCTCAGCCTTCTCGCAGTAGGTATCATGAAGAAATGTGAAAAACACAAAAACACAGAAATGCTGTCTGAAGTACCACACAGTTCACAGTTAACAATGGTATGATCAGAAAATGTATCAAAATCAATATTGGAAAGTGGCACTAATGTCATGTTATCAAGTCATTAGAAGATAACAAAGACATGTGCCACACATGGTGTGATGACCCTCTACTGGACCAGTAATCAAGGAGCCTCAGTTCTCACCAATGGCAACAGTGGGGGAAATAAACTTGGAGGATGACAGGTACACACACAGTATTTCCAGATGCAGCTGTCTGCATCAAGTGCAATTTCCCTTAAGAGCACACAGAGACCACAGTCAGTCAGGGACTGGTTTCTCACTCTTTCTCCAGTTCCCCAGTAAGACTCCCCACTGGCACAGCTATAGAGTTGAGATCTCAGCTGAGTGGCCGAGCCATGACATCCAGCACCCTCTGTGTCCAACCAGTACTTCATCTCCCTGCCCAAGTAGCTGACAGACACACTCTGAAATTTGATTTACACACACACACACACACACACACACACACACACACACACACACACACACACACACACACACACACCTGGGAAAGGCTGGTAAAGGTTTACTAGCTAAGCCCCCTTTTGCCCAGACTATAAGGTAGTTATCACTGCCACCAACCAACTCCTCATCAGCTGCTTTAAGGCCCTTAACAAAGGGTGTCCAATCTTACTGTGTCATATTAATATTAATACAATGGTACTTTGACAAAGAGCAAGGTTATTAGGAGTGGCCCACACAGTGTCACTAAATAAAGCATCTTATATAAATCATGTTGATATTCACAAATGATATATAATTATTTACAAAACTTCAGATAGCTGGCCTGATAGTATATATTTCCATGACACCCCCCCCCCTTCAAAGACCCAAGCTAGTTTTTCGAGTGACCCTTGAGAAACATTGCTTGAGAGGGCTAAGCCTATCTGGGAATACATTACCCCACGTCCTGTCTAGAGATCCCAGCTACCTTTGCATTGCTGACAACAGTACAGTGCTGCATTGTCCTATCAAATGCTTGCAATCCTAGGCTCCACCATTGTAATTTGTGATGTTGCTGGCTAGTCTCCTGTAGCCATAGATCCCCCTCAGACTTCTCCTGCCTTCTACCACAAATACTTAGCACCAGGGCCTCTCTATCATAGTAATTTTTCATCATGTTCAGATGGTATAGTTTGTACCCCTGTCTCCTGCCTGCAGTTCTACAGTGTAGCTAACATCACTGACCTTCCTTACCACTTAGAAGGGACCCTCTCAAGCTGCCTGCAGCTTGTTGTGTCTGACAGGAATGAGAACCATAACCTGCTTCCCCACAGCACACTCACTAGCTCGAGCATTCCTGTCATACCAGGCCTTTTTTTGCTGTCGTGCTTCTGCCAGGTTCTCTTGGGCCAAGCCCATGAGTTCCCTGAACCTTGCCTGAGGTTTAGGATAAATGCCACAACAGAGTCCTTGTGGGATTCACACTCACTCTCCCACTCATCATGAAACAAATCTAGAGGTCCCCTCACCATATGCCCATACAGCAACTTAAAGGGTAAAAACCATGTGGATTCCTGGGGCACCTGTCTGTAAGCAAACAACAGATGGGGCAAATATTTGTTCTGTACCCTCTTAAACTGGTTTGCAAATGCCTATAGCATTGTCTTTAATGTAGAGTTTAACCTCTCCACCAGACCATTAGTCTGGGTGTGGTAGGGGCTGGTCTTTAGGTGCTTCACCCCACAGCATTCCCACAGACAAGCCAACAGGTCTGACATGAAATTGGCACATCTGTCAGTATTTCTTTTGGGAAACCTACCCTGCTGAAAATCTCTAAGAAAGCATTTGCCACCTTTTCTACTACAACGGAGGACAGGGCCACTACCTCAGAGTATCTCTGGTACCATAATCTACTACCACTAGGATATACTTCTTTCATGTAGAACTTGGGATACTCAGAGGCTCCAGAATATCAATAGCTACCCTTTCAAATGGCTCCTCAATCACAGGCAAAGCACCAAAGGAGCTTTGATGTTGTCCCCTGTCTTGCCTACCTTTTGGCACTGCTCACAGGTCCTGCAGTACCCTGTTAAATCCATGGAAATCCCAGGCCAGTAAAAGTTCTGCATAATACATCTCATTGTATGTTTTATGCCCATACGACCTGCAAAGGAAATGTCATGGGCTGTGACTAGAAATACCAGATGGTAGACTTGGGGTACTACCAACTGCTGTATTCTCTAACCCTCTAGCCCTCCCTCAGGGGTCCATTCTCTATACAATAAACCTTTGTAACAGTATACAGTGTCGCCCTTTCCTTGATAATTGGGAGCTTCCCTGGCTACCTCCCTCAAGCCTTATAAAATAGGATCTGAGAGATGAGCCTGTCTCAACACTGTCTTTGTAACCCTTCCCAACTCCCCTTCCACAGGACGTCTGGTACCCCCTAATAGTGATGCCTCACTGTCAGCCTGGGTACTGCTACTCACCTCTGCCCTTGCAGTCACTCTGTCCACGGGAATGTCAGTATCCACAAGCAGCTGTGAATCACCTTCAGTCTCACTGCTACAGCATAGCTCCCACCATGAAGTAACCACCTCACCAGTCCTGGCTTCAATTGTGCAGTCTGTCTGGGTCTCCCAAGGCTACCAGACCCATATGTTTGCCTCCAAGCCTGACTGCATGTAACTGCATGCACACAAGGTACTGCATCATCAATGTCACTGCATGTACACAAGGTACTGCATCATCAATGTCACTGCATGTACACAAGGTACTGCATCATCAATGTCACTGCATGTACACAAGGTACTGCATCATCAATGTCACTGCATGTACACAAGGTACTGCATCATCAATGTCACTGCATGTACACAAGGTACTGCATCATCAATGTCACTGCATGTACACAAGGTACTGCATCATCAATGTCACTGCATGTACACAAGGTACTGCATCATCAATGTCACTGCATGTACACAAGGTACTGCATCATCAATGTCACTGCATGCACACAAGGTACTGCATCATCAAAATCATTCCCTATCAGGACATCTGCAGGGATATCCTCAAACACACCAACTTGCTTGCTTCCTTTCCCACCTTCCCAATCAAGGTGACCCCTAGCCAAAGGTTTTTGGAATGGGCTGCCCAAGCAAGTAGTACTCCTCTTTAACCATTGCAGGCTTCACAATGGTTAGGTCAGAAGCTGAGTCTCTCATAGCAGCGTCCTGTTTCCCATCTACTCAGATAGGCTATATCCTCCTGTGGTAATGTGGTATGCTTGTTGTCTCCAGACAACTTACTGCTGGCATTCTGTCATTTCCTCTTACTTTCTCTCCAACCTTTTGTTCCCCACCTTGCCTCCATGGACATCTATGTGCTACATGGCCCCACTGGTTACATTTAAAACATTTAACCCTTGATCCTGGTGGTCAACTAGTGGCTTCTTCTCTTACTGGTAGACTCTGTTGGGGTGGTTTAGGCTGCCCACATGGGTTCCCTTAGACCAAGGTGTAGCACTTGATAGCCATTTCCTGTACATTGATGCCCTGCTTGCTAGATATAGGTCTCCCTTTTTCCCTAACTGATCTGTGGTATTGCATTCCCTATCTGCCAACCAGATTCTCATGTCCTCAGGCAAACTGCTAAGGGCTTGTTCCCTCATCAAAGGTCAGCCAGCATTTCGACATTGATAACCTGGCAGCCACTCACCCACCTATGAAAATAAGTGCTTACTTCAACAATATATTCACACACACACACACACACACACACACACACACACACACACACACACACACACACACACACACACACACACACACACACACACTCACACACACACACATTCATCTGCTTTGCATCTATACTCATGAAATGTTTTTCTATAAGCTTCAGGTGTTAACTTAAAACACTCTAATAAACAATTTTAACAATATTATAATTTAGGCAATCAGCATCAGACAATTTAGAAACAGTAGTTACAGCTTTACCATGGAGTAAGGGGGTCAGGAACTGTACCCAGAGCCCTTGGTCAGCATTATACTGTTTACATACCCTTTCAACCATATGAATAAAACTATCAAAAGTATTACCCTCTGTAAATTGTGGAAGAAATGTACTGCCTTGTATGCTTCTGGGGTTTGGTTACTCCAATCCACATTACCTCCATGTCCCTGGCAAAGAGTCAGCATCTCCTTTTCATGTTGCCTCTGCCTCTCATTTTCTTCAGCCTCCAAACATCTCAGTCTCTCATTTTCTTTGGCCTCCAGACATCTAAATCTCTCTGCTGATTCTAGGTGCAACCGTTTGACCTCCAGTTCAAGTCTCTTTCATTCCAGATGGATTTTTCTGAGGCACAGTTGAACTGTCCATTTTCTGACAGTTGTACATCCCCAAGGCCAGTCTAATTGTCTTCTTGGTTGTTGGTCTGTGATGCAGCTTTGACCAAGGCTGCAACCATTTCCACTTTAGTCAGGTTGGCATGCACCAGTTCTTTGGCTTGCCACACCTCAGCCAACTGGCTTCTTGTCAGCTTGCCATAATCCTCTGCTGATATCCTTGCTTGCTCTCCCTGACCAACTAAGCTAACAAAAAATAAATTAGACTATTGTGATATGGAACTCTAAATGTTCACTTTGTGGTAGCTTGAGAGCACAAACACCTTCTTTGGTGACCATTATTTACAGGCTACATGAGTTCAATATCCACACCACTGAATCCTAATATGTGATGTGGTGATTCCACCACTGTCACCAGTAATGTGATGACTCTTCAACTGACCAGTAATCAAGGAGCCTGAATCCTCACCAATGACACCAGTGGGAGGCATACATTGGGAAGGATAACAAATACACACACAGTATTTCCAGATGCAACTCTCTGCATCAAGTGCAATTTCCTTTTAGAGGACACAGAGGCCACAGTCAGTCCATGGCTGGTTTCTCACTCTTTCCCAGATCCCCAGTAAGACTGCCCACTGGCACAGCTACAGAGATGAGATCTCAGCTGAGTGGCCAATCCAAGACCTCCAGCACTCTATTTGTCCAACCAGTGCTTCATCTCCCTACCCAAGTAGCTAACACACACACTCTGAGGTTTAATTCACACATACATACACACACATGGGAACGGCTGGCACAGGTTTACTAGCTATGCCCACTTTTGTCAAGACTATAAGGTAGTTATCACTGCCACCAGACAACTCCTTATCAGCTACTTTAAGGCCCTTAACAAAGGGTGCCCAGTGTTACTGTGAAATATTAATATTAATACAAATAGTAGTTTGACCAAGAGCAAGGCTATTAGGAGTGGCCCACACAGTGTCACCAAATAAATATGCAAGTACTCTCAAAACTTAAATATCTCTGGACAGATCAGCCACATTGAAAGGTTTAAATATATTTAATAATAAATAAAAGAACAAGAAAATAGTGTATAATCACAGTGACATCAGAGTTCAAAACACAGGAAATATTTAAAACAACATTGCAGGACAGTCTCAAATAAATAAAGAAAACTATCTAAACTAAGTTTTGCTGTATTCCTGACTGTATCTGAGAGTTACTTTACCCTAGAAACTTACTTATAGAGCAAGGCAGATGTGTGACGAATGGTTCTTTTCACGTCCAAGACATACTAGAGAATGCTGTTAATCTCAGAGAGTTCTCAAATTAATAGCTCAAATATTACTGCTTGGATAGCTTGCAGAATGACATAATTTCTTGTCATCTGACTCTATCCCAGATGATAGCCCCACTGCTGGAATCTGGCAGTATTTAGCATCTACCTGTGAAAATACATAGACCTCAGATATTTGGCAGATGCTATAAGTCATAAAACAATTGCATTACTTCACATTTCAAATCTAGTAATTAGTTCACTCCGAAGACAATACAGAAACTGTTTCAGCATAGACATTATGTCTCCGACCTAGCCTATAAAGTAATTTAATTTCAGCTGCTTTTCTGAAGTTAACCTCCAGTATTCCAGTTTCCACTGTTAAAATATATACATTTAAAAAGCTGCAATAGTGCATGTACATTTCTGTTCTCTCCCAGAAGGACACACTGTGGTTACATTTTAAGCACAAGTACTTTATAAAATACCTTTTAGCACACATCTGTACAAACCTAGTTTGATATACACATGACATGCAGTTCTAACACAATTGTAACACAAACGTCTTGTATAAATCATGTTGATATTCACAAATGGCATATAATTATTTACAAAATTTCAGTTAGCTGTGCTGGCAGTATCGCTGTATGTAGTATGTGATGTTGATATTACAGAAATTTCTTACATCTTGTTTCCTAAAACATGTGCTGTTGCTTTATGGATGTTTCTTCAATGATGCTTATTAATAAAGGTGTTATCAGTGCTGTCTCAATATAACATGAACCTGTGCTACTTATGGATCCTGAGGTATTTCAATGTTTTCTGTAAGTTGTTTAGTTGTTATTTGATGTTGTACTTTACTATGAAGTGCAAGCATATGTTTGTGGCATGATGCTGCTGTCTTTAGACCTCCCTTTAGCTAATATGTAATGTTAGGGGTTCTAATCCCAGTCACAAGCTGTACCACTATTAGAAGTCATGTTGATTTTACAGATGTTGTATGAAGGCATTGTTGTTACTTTTTACTTATCATGTTAATGTTTATCACAGACAGTATTATACAGATCTTTGCATCACACAGGAATGTATAGTGTTTATTTTGACATATGATGTTCATGGAATCAAATGCATACATGTGCTCAACCATGACTATTATCAGGTGTGTATCAATGTTTCTCAGATGGCCAATTGTTCTAGGGATGACAATATCCACCCCCCATAACTGATGCTCTCCACCAACATGGAAGGAGACCCCTAGGCTGTTCAGGAGATACTCTTTAGAGAAATGAAGCCTGGACTGACCTCACCAACATCATCAATGCTGCTGGAGTAACATGTTATGAGAGATCGAGGGATGCCACCAGTGATGGTCCACCACTGACCCCTCAATGACATCACAATTCTTTTGGCTTCACTGCATACAGTAAGATGGAAGTGATGAAACTGTGGTGGTGGGATTGATGCTGGAGTTCCAGGATGGACATCTATGTATTTATGTTCATTACAAGGATGAGTACTGTGACACTCACTGTGTATTGTTTCAGCGTGCGTATTCATGTCCTGATGTTTATAGTTTACAGCAGAAGAGCTGAGCCACAAACAAACTTCCAGACAGCGTGAGGTTGATGACCAGAAGTATAATTACATGTATTGTATTGTATATCTGAGTTACAGAAAGCATGAGGATGATGAGCAGAAGTATAATTACATGTATTGTATTGGTATATCTGAGTTACAGACAGTGTGAGGGTGATGAACAGAAGTATAATTACATGTATTGTATTGGTATATCTGAGTTACAGACAGCATGAGGATGATGAACAGAAGTATAATTACATGTATTGTATTGGTATATCTGAGTTACAGACAGCGTGAGGGTGATGAACATAAGTATAATTACATGTATTGTATTGGTATATATAAGTTACAGACAGCGTGAGGGTGATGAACAGAAGTATAATTACATGTATTGTATTGGTATATCTGAGTTACAGACAGCATGAGGATGATGAACACAGGTATAATTATATGTATTGTATTGGTATATCTGAGTTACAGACAGCGTGAGGGTGATGACCATAAGTACAATTACATGTATTATTTTGGTATATCTGAGTTACAGACAAAGCAGTGCACATAACATTTGTAATGTGTATTGCAATAATATTTACAGGTCCATCTATGTCGGGCCTACACCAGGGAGCAGCAGGTGAGTGTCTCTATACTGTTGTTGTGCACACTACCTTGTTAGTGTCTCACCTCATTTAATGTCACTGCTGTTTACTATTATTGTTGTTTCAGTAACATTGAACATTACAGGTGCATCCAGTGGAGGGGCAAGCTATGCATTCTCAAGTGCAGACAGACCAGGTATGTTATAGTGACATTGTCAAAGCTTTCAACAATGTTTAGCACACATGATGCCTGACATTTGTGTCAATATTTGTTGATACAGGCCCATCTGGTGTACAGTATAAATGTTCATCATGTGAGTATTTGCAGCCCATATTACAATAGTTGTTGATACAGGCCCATCTGGTGTATAGTAGAAATGTTCATCACATGAGTATTTTCAACCCATATTAAAATATTTGTTGATACAGGCCCATCTGGTGTACAGTAGAAACATTCATCAAGTGAGTATTTGCAGCCCATATTACAATATTTCTTGATACAGTCCCATCTGGTGTACAGTATAAATGTTCATCACATGAGTATTTGCAGCCCATATTACAATATTTGTTGATACAGGCCCATCTGGTGTACAGTAGAAACGTTCATCACGTGAGTATTTGCAGCCAATATTACAATATTTCTTGATACAGGCCCATCTGGTGTACAGTATAAACGGTCATCACGCGAGTATTTGCAGCCCATATTACAATATTTGTTGACACAGGCCCATCTGGTGTACAGTAGAAACGTTCATCACATGAGTATTTGCAGCCCATATTACAATATTTGTTGATACAGGCCCATCTGGTGTACAGTAGAAACGTTCATCACGTGAGTATTTGCTGCTCTATTACAATATTTGTTGATACAGGCCCATCTGGTGTACAGTATAAATGTTCATCATGTGAGCATTTGCTGCCCATATTACAATATTTGTTGACACAGGCCCATCTGGTGTACAGTAGAAACGTTCATCACGTGAGTATTTGCAGCCCATATTATAATATTTGTTGATACAGGCCCATCTGGTGTACAGTTGAAACGTTCATCAGTATTCATTTTGCTAACTGCATGGCTGTGCTGTCTTTCTCTTTACTTTCCCACTGCAGGATACACTGTATGACCCACAACCTCTACACAGCAGGAGTCCTCATATACACATACAACTGGTATGTGTATGTCACACATTCTGTGAGTGTACAAGTAGTATGTGTATGTCACACATTCTGTACACATACAAGTGGTATGTGTATGTCATACATTCTGTGTACTTACAAGTGGTATGTGTATGTCACACATTCTGTGCACATATAAGTGGTATGTGTATGTCACACATTCTCTGCACATACAAGTGGTATGTGTATGTCACACATTCTGTGCACATACAAGTGGTATGCGTATGTCACACATTCTGCGCACATACAAGTGGTATATGTATGTCACACATTCTGTGCACATATAAGTACCATGTGCGTGTCACAAAGTCTGTATATTTTAGCTGTGTTCAACTGGTTAATGGTGTGAATGATCTGATTTGTAATGTTTTTTCTTTCCCTACACCAGTTAAAGTTCACCCCAGTGGAACAACAACAACATAATCCCATGAGTGTTTGCCAGGTGTGTTTTTATTTTTTTATGCATCACATATGTCATGTATGTTGGCCATGTTAATTCATTATATAGTCATGGTATGTACATTATGTGAAAGATACATACAGTAGGCTGCAAGTGAAGGCATTATTAGTTGTAACATTGCAGTGAAATATATATGCCAAGTGTCTTTGATATTCATCATGTGCTGTAGGCACATTGTTCTGATCTGTGTTTTTGTACCTTGTAGCACATCAGCTGTCTTTATCATTCAGCGATCATGATGTTGTTTGTGATGTGTCTCAGCATGGTAGTATGGCCCCTGACACAGAGGACCTTGAGGTGTTTGGAGAGTCCATCCATGAGTCTGACAGTGATGTTGTAGCAGATGTAGCCTCAGATGTGGAGGTCCACTTGTCTAGACGTTCAGAGGATGCTGCACAGGGTGATCCTGTTGACCAACACACCACAGCTGAGAACACTGCTGCTGGCAGATGCACACAACAACCAGGAACAGGGCATTGTGGTAGATGTAGGCAAGCAGATGTTGTATGTGCTCAGGTGTCAGAGGGTGTCTGCCTCCTGCTGCAGGCAAATGAATGGTCACAGCAATGCATTGTCCCAATGTCCCTTGCTCTTGCCTGTGCCACAAACTGTATAGCACACCAGCTACGTGTCATGCATGAAAAACAAGAGGTCAGACCTTGTGAGATTATGGCTGCACTGGCTGCTCAGAAGGAGAGGTTGATAGCTGTGGCATGGTCAGTGGAAATACTGGCCTCTGTGGTACTGCAGCAGTATTGTACTACCAGTAGGACTTTGCAATCCATGACTATGCCCCACAGATTACATCCTGTGAAAGGCAGGCCACCTGTCTGCAGAACCACCACTGGGCAGTCGAGAATCTATGTTATGGTCCAACCTGCAGAGATGCCAACTGCTCCTGGCCCATCTGCTGATATCCTTCCAGTCACAAGGCCTTCAAATTGCAGTCATGCTCCTTCATCTGAACATGGTGTTGTGCCCCCATCTGTCCCCTCTGTGGAGCAACCAGGGCAGGTTTCCTCTGTACACGGTCATGACAGGGTGGACCATGGTGTGAGATGTCAGAAAGATCAACCAAGAGTGTATTATAATGTGTCCACCAGTGCTATACACATAGGTGCCTTGTATTATTTCGATACCACTGTATTGTGATATGTGTTTTCTGGAATACAAATGTCTGTAGTATGTCATGCATGATTTATTTATTTATTTTTTTCATATTATAATATTGTACAGATGTGTAAGTGCAGCACTGATATATGTCCCTTATTGTTTACCATAGAGTGATGCAAGAAACTGAGTATGTATGCATACTTGTGTCAGTTGTTCCCTGAGTTGATGATCCCAGTTGTGACACATTTGCATATGCTCATGTTGGAATAGCTTAGGTTCATGTTATGTGTGATTCTCAGTGTGCACATTTAGTGGGCATTTTTGCCATTAGATGTAATTTGTGTTGCTGTGGTGGGGCAACACCTGGACATCAATGTTCAGTCTGTGTACTCAGGTATATGTGGCTTGTCAAATGTTTGGGTCAGACGCTGCTGTGCAGCCTGGGCCTGCCAGCTGTTCATCAGGGACAGGGCAGAAATAGTTCTTTCAGGCCATCCTACCCATCCGGCAAGTTAATAAATGTTTAAATAAGTCACATAGAATAAAGAAAATGGGGTGGCAACATTTTATATTGTGGCAAAGTGCAAAAATAAAACAGCAAATATATTGCATAAGGTGTGTGAATGGCTCAAAGTCCTCTACATTTCAGCTTTGTATGTGAGGGGTTTTCTTGACATGAGTCATCAGGTAATGCATGTTTAATAAATGTGAAGGACTTTTCCTTTTCTTAGCCTGTATGTACTTATCTGAACTGTTTGTGGAAGTTGTCTTGGATCTGAGCTAGGAGTGTGTGACTACCTATTTCTCACTTTGCAGCCATCTCTTTTCCTCTGAAAGTGGGAGAGATAAAGTGACTGTGGTGGTAAAGCAAACCTAATTTTTTTATGTTTTTTTTTATATTTGCTTGTAGATGCTTATCAAAATTTAGTTGATTGTCAATGATAATTCCTAGTAATTTTGTGCCAGGGACTAGTTCTAGGGGGGTATTATTATTGCTGGTAATTATGAAGGATTGTTTGTCTAGGGAAGAGGTTTTGGATGCATTGAATGACATAAATTTTGTTTTGGTTGCATTAAGGGCTAGATGGTTGTCTAGCATCCACTGTTCGGTGGAAGAGAAGGCGGCTTGTATTACATTGTTAAGAGTTGTGACGGAAGGGGAGGAACAGATTATAGTAGAATCATCGGCATATTGGATGAGACTGGAGGTAGGAATGGCTTTGAAGGAATCATTTATGAATATGTTGAATAGTAGGGGGCCTAGAATGGAACCTTGGGGTATGCCTGTGGATGTATTAAGGAAGGGTGAGGTAGCTTTTTTCCATTTAACTGCTTGTTGCCTGTTTGTGAGATTGCTTGAGAACCACTGGGTAGAGGAAGGGGATAGGTTAAGTTTAGAGAGTTTGGTAGGAAGGAGGTTGTGGGAAATGGTGTCAAATGCCTTAGAGAGGTCGAGGAAAAGAGTGGATATGAAGTGGCCAGAGTCGCGGGCTTTGTTGATTGTTTCTAGGAAGGAGAGAAGGGCAGTGGAGGTACTATGATGTGGTCTAAAGCCATGTTGTGTGGGGGTAAGAAGCTGATTATTGATGAGGTAGGGTAAGAGTTGTTGGTGCACACACTTTTCAAGTAGCTTAGAAATAGGGGATATGATGGTGATAGGGCGAAAGTTTGGGATGTCATTATTATTGCCACCTTTATGGAGAGGAATAATAAATGCCTTCTTCCAGAGCTGGGGGACCTGGCTTTCTGAGATAAACTGATTAATTAGTATGCTGATAGGGAGATCAATGGCTTCTGTGGCTACCTTTAGGAAGTAGGAGGGAATTTCATCAGGGGCATTGGAACCAGGTTTTAATTTTAGGAGAAGTTTTTTGTGGTGGATATAGAGATGGGATTGATAGAGAAAGGTGGAGGTTGGGAGCAAGGGATGCTAGGGGAGGAAGGGATGGGAGCATGGGAGCATGCTGTAGAGGGGTTGTAGAGGTGTTGGTGAAGGATGATGTTAGCTTGCTTATGGACTCCATGAAGAAAGAGTTAAATTGGGTGGCTAAGTCCATGTCATAGGCATCTGGGTTGGGGCAAAGGTTTTCTTTTTTTCCCTGGTTGAGGAGAGATGAGATTCTTTTCCAAAATAGTTTGGGAATGGTGGTGTGGTTGGTTTGGAGAGTAGAGAAATAGGCTTTATGATCTAAGGTAATACTTTTTTTTTACTTTATTTTGTAGTGTTTTATATTTGCTTAGAGTAATAGTGGTTTTATTTTTATGGTAATGTGTCCAGGCTTTGTCACAGAGTCTCATAGTAGCTAAGCTGTTTTTGGTTAAATAGGGTACAGGGTTACTTTTTATACATTTTGTTTTTAGAGGGGCAAAGGAGTTGAGCAAGTTTGTGAAAGCAGAGTTAAACTAGGATAGAGCATTATCTAGGGAAAGAGTTTTTAATGGGTTCCAGTTTGTGCTTTTTAGTGCATTTGAGAAGTTTCAGCATTGAAGTTCTTTAGGCAACAAGTGGAAATATAGGTGTGAGTTAGTTGTATAGAAGAGGGGAGACGGTGGGCAAAAGTGTGGAAATGGTCAGCTAGTGGGTCAGGGAGAAGACCACTATCAGAGATATAGTGAGGATGGGATACTAGAATCCAGTCTATTGTGGTTCCAGTGATGAAGTTCTTGGAAGGTCTGGTAATGGAATTGATTAGTTGTGTAAAGTTATATAAGTTAATATTGAGTGAGTTAGTGGGAAATTGAATTGTGGCCCAGTTTATGCTCATGTCCCCCAGGATTATGGTTTCACGAGTAATGTTGGTAGAGACCCAGGAGAGAATATCTTCAAGGGATGAGATGTTGTCACCGGGGGGAATATAGAGGGAGAGAACAAATATGAGTTTATGCTTGTTTAGGTGGAGTAGGGCTGGTATTATTTCTGCCTTGCCAAATTTGGGAAAGGGTTTGGTATAGGGGGTGACTAAGAGGGAAATTGCTACAGCCAGTGATTACAGTCTTATGCACAGACAGACACAAAGTCATAAAATACTATGATTTGCAGCCAGAAATGAGAGCAGTGTGGAAGATATTTATCCAGAAAGTTCCAATAGTAGTAGGAGTGATGGGTCTTATAAAAAACAAATACAGTCTTATTTAGATATACTATGGATATATGTGACTTCATATGGATTACAGAAGGAGTCAGTTCTGTGCACATTGTGGGTGCTACAAAAAGCACTTTTAGCTAACATCAAAGACTGAAACAATACTTACTTCATGAACTTTAATCATACCTTAACTTAGGAATGGGGTCCATTCCTGTCATGGTACTAGAAATCCAAAAGACTTGGAGAAATTAAACCATAAGAAACTACATAAAAGTAATTTGACAGAAGTTCGGAGTAATGTTTTTCCTCGTGAGTAGTAACTGTTTCAGGAATGTGTTCAAAGGATCATTTCCTGGTCCGTTTATATCTCCACAAATAACCCTGTCAGGCTGCAGCCTGTATTTATCAGACTCTTTTCTCGGTCACTGTGGTACATTCCAAGTAAAGGGCCAGGGGTAGGTCGGCTCCAGTGCCAGCAGATGTAAGTACTTGCAGCTGAACTACCGCCCGAGGGGTGGTAACACTTTCTTATGCCTGCCGTCACTCAACCGACCCTGCCCACTGCCATTGCAGCCTGGGAAAGGTATGCCCTAAACAGAAATATCATTCCGAATCAATACAAAGGCTTCTTATCAGGAGCAGAATGTGCTGCATTATGTAAACATTTTCTATCCTGAAAAATATGTATATGCTCCTCTTTTTGAGCCTGAATATGATTTTTAATGTCTGGAGGCTGATAAGTATGTTGACTAACAAACAACAAAATGGAGGGTGATGAAAAAAATGATCTGCAGACCCATAATGCACCACTTTATCGTTTTTTATAGTTACTGTAATTTCCTGTTTGTAGATCTGGACCTGCAAAACAAAACTGTAAGCTTTATGTTTTCCTTTTCTGGTCTGCATTTAAATTTATATTTAAAACAGTGTAAGAAACTTCTCTGTGCGGAAGATTTTCAGTCCATATATACATACATATATATATATATATATATATATATATATATATATATATATATATATATAGTTAATCACTATATATTAATAAGATCAGATAATGGTAGTAGAAGCAGTGAACGTAAACTCATCCTAAGTCAAAAAATAAAAAATATATAATTTGTAATTTTATACAGAATTACCAAGTATTCAAAAGTAACCCAAGCAAGGTAGACAGTCTGTTTCCAGTCAAAAATCCTTTATTAATTACACATACAAGCAATCCAAGTAAAACAAAAATAACAGAATAGTTTCCTCACAAGCTTTCATAGGTTCATAGGTTCATACTAGGCTATCTGCCCTGGGGCAATTATAAGCCTAGCCCGATAGTGTTTGGCTTACGCCACTCCTTGATTTGAGTATACTGTGCCCTTTTTAAAGTTTAGTTTACTGTGCCTCTGTCTAGTAGTGACACGGAAGTAATCCCCGGGGCAAACCTACGATACCCCATCCACTCATCAAGATTCTTCTTGAAGAGAGTCAGTGAGGTGCTCTGCCTAACATGAATTGGAATTCTATTCCAGAGCGAAGGGAGCCTCTGGGTTATGAATCTGTCCCTCCAGCATGTTCTATTTATTTCTGTGCTGAGGTTCAAGTCCCTCAAGCGCGTGGCTCTAAGGAATTTAGATTTACTGAGGTGGAGCATGTCCATTAATTCTGGGTTGGACATAGCTTTATATGTCAGGCATAGATCGCCTCGAAGTAGGCGGTATGCAACTGAGTAGAGCTGGAGCTTTTTTAACCGAGCAGCATATGGCATCTGTTTGAGTCCCTTGATCCTCCTGGTGAGGTACTTTTGGGGTCTTTCTAATTGCTGCAGGTGTCGGGTAAGGGAAATCCCAAAGGGGGCATTGTATTCTATGATGGGCCTGATGAGGGATGAATAAAGGGGCATGATTACCTCTCTTGATCTATATGTGAATCCTTTCATGATGAGGTGGGCTATGTAGAAGGTCTTTCTAACCACTTTGGCAATGTGGTTGTCAAAGGAGAGATTGCTCTCAACTTGGGTCCCCAGATCCCTAATTACTTTCTCTGTACTTAATGGGTTACCACCTATGCGGTAATTTGTGGGCACATTGTTTTTGCCAAAGGGTATGACTATACACTTTTTGGCTTTTAGCTTTAGACCATGGCTCTGGCACCAGTTATCCGTCTCTGTGAGACCTTTTTGAAGGATGTTTGTGTCAGCTGGAGAGTCGATTATGGCGCCCAGTTTGCAGTCATCTGCGAACTTGGTGATCCATAGTCCTCCCACGTTGGCCTGTACCTCAGAAAAGTAAATACCGAACAAGAGAGGTCCCAGGACAGAACCTTGTGGGATGCCACTTGTGACCGGTTTCAAGTCTGACATGGCTCCAGCAACTCTGACTCTGTGTGTTCTGTCTTTGAGCCAGTTTGCGACCCATCTTGTGACATAGGGGTTTATATTTAGGCTGGATAGCTTATCTATGATGCCCGAGTGGAGTATTGTGTCAAATGCCTTTGCGAGGTCCAGATAGGCTGTGTGGACTACCTTCCCTTCATCTATGGCCTCGGTGACTGTTTCGAAGAAGTCGACCAGGTTCAAAAGGCAGGATTTGCCCTTGACAAAGCCAAATTGGGTAGGATCTAGTGTCTGTAGGTCCCCAATGTCTTAGTCAGGCTTATGGGGCGATAGTTTCCAGGGTCCGTAGAGGCGACACCTTTGCAGAGTGGGACCACTGTTGCTGTACGCCATTCTTTGGACACATATCCTGTAGTGAGGCTGAGATTGTACAGCAGTTTTACTTGAGGGATTAGTTCTTCTTGGAGTTCATGTAGGACGCAACCCGCAACGCCATCTGGACCCATGGAAGCAGTGTTTTTTGCTTTGGAGATGGTGGCCTTCACCTGAGCATCAGAGATGTTTGGGAGGCTGCACTCTGCCGGGATAGATACTTGCTCTTTTGGGGGGGGGGGGGGGAGAAGTTTGCACTGAACCTGTCTGCCAGGATATTGGCGATGTCTGTGGGTTTAGTGTATTTTTTGTTGTTTAGAATCAACTCAGAACAAGTCTGGGAGTTGCATCCCAGGTTCCTAACATAACTGAAAAAAGCCTTATGATTGTCTTTAGTGTCCTGTACAATTTTTCTCTCGAAGTTGGCCTTGGAGGATTTTATGAGGGATCGTAATTTTTTGCTAGTACTGATCAGAGATGCCTTCCCTTTTAGGGATTTTGCTCTATCATGTAGTAGCTTCCTCCTTCTGTTATACAGTTTATTTATGGCTGGGGTCCACCAGACTGGACGCCTGCCTTTGGATGATTGGGTCTTGATTTTGTTTGGGATAGCAAGATCCATGCATTCCTGGAGATGTCCGTAGAATGCTTTTATATAGGATTCTGCAGTTTGGGCTGTAGTTTCCACTGGCCCTGGGGCCTTGAAGGATTCCACTTCGGTTTTGAGTAATGTGAAGTTCACTTTTGAGAAGTTTTTCACTGTGGTTTTCTGGGCTGGGGGTGGGGTCGGGATGTGGATATCCAGTGAAATTAATTTATGGTCTGATCTTACCAATGAGGGATATACTTCTGGTATGGAGCATAGAGTCCCCATGTTGGTAATGATCAGGTCTAGTATGTTATCCCCTCTTGTGGGAGTGGTGACTAGCTGTTCCATAGCATTTGAGTTTATAAATTCCAGGAACCTTTGGGCTAAGGTGCTGGGGCTTGAGTAGTGCTCCCAGTCTATGTTTGGGTAGTTGAAGTCACCCAATATAATGGTGTTCGGGGAGATCTTCATGTTCTCCAATGTTTTCAGGAAAGCCGAGTGGGATTCCTGACTTTGAGAGGGTGGTCTGTAGGATGCTATAAACTGAAAAGCAGTCTTGCCCACTGTCAGTTGCACATGGATGGTCTCCGATACTTCATGCAATGCCACTAACCTGGAGGTGTGGATATCCTTGATAAATATGGAAACTCCTCCTCCTTTTGTGGTTTGGTCCGGGTTTTGGGGCCAAAAACATGATATGATGTATAACCTGGTAGTGCTGGGGTGCTCTCTGGAGCCTTGAACTAGGTTTCTGTCACTGCACAGGTATCGATGTTCTCCATACTGAGGAGAGCTTTGAGTGCATGCATCTTGAGGTTAAGACTTCTGGCATTTAACAGCATTACCCTTAGTTTCTTGTTCCTTGTGCTGTCTATGGAGGTGGGTTTGACTTTTGAGCCTTGCCTAAAAAAGGCACTATGGGGGTGGCAAGAGCCTTTGCCAATATCCAAAAGCGCAGGGGTGACAGGTGCAAGCCATCCCTAGCGAAGCAACGTGGCTTGTCGAGCATGTCATCCCAGGCTGACAGACACTGGATCCCCTTTGAATGACACCAACATTTTAGCCAATTGTTAAAATCGATCATTTTGTCTTTATACTGTGGCATCATTCTAGGTGAGGGTAAGATGCTGCTCAAGGTCAGGGTCTTACCGGCCTGGGCTACATAATCAGAGAGCTCCTCAATGTCTCTTTTCATGAAGTCAAGGGAGGTACGTCTCAGGTCATTCACGCCAGCATGTACAATGACTGAGTCATATTTGTATTTGCTTTGGAGTGACCTGAGTGCTTGCGTTATGTGGCGGATCCTAGCGCCCAACAGGCAGCTCACTGTGACCTTCTCTTTATTCAGCCTGGTGAGCGGGACGTCAGTGTGTCTGACAATAGAGTCATCTATTACAAGAGTATCAGGTGTGTTATTCAGCCTTAAGGGCTGTGACTGCTTGGCACACTGACTTTGTGTGCTATGTGTTGTACGTGTTTTGTTTTGGGGTAGTGTTGGCTTGGATGTCTGCTTTGGAGGTCTCTGTTGCTTAGGTAGATTTTTATTTAGAGCCTCCGAGTATGTTTTAGTGTTTTTATGTGTTTGGTTCGCTGTTGTGATGGGACTATGTGATACTGGAATTGTGTTGTGTGAGGTTACCTTCTCCTCCTGACTGGTTAAGTTTGGCTATATGGTTGCATCTCTCACATATATTTGAACCTGTTTGGAGGAGGAGAGGGTTGTCCGTGTACATGAGACAGTTGTAACATTGCCTCAAAATTCCCAGATTCACCAGCTGGACTGGAGAGGAAACCATTGACTGACCTTTGGACATGCTAGAGTAATATAGGGAACTGAATTAAAATGGACCAATAGGGGACAAGGTAATCATAGGGAGTATAAGAGTAAGCAGTGCTTATGGTTTATTAGTGCTAACTTGTAAGATTACTTATTTAGACCAGTGAGGGGCCTTAGAATGAGAATATGGTGTTTAGTTTGAGAGATAGAGCAGTTCTAAGGGAAAAAGTGAAGAGCAGACTTTGTGGAGCCACGAATAGTTTAAAGCCAATTAGGCAGCGCTGCCCGATGTTGCGCTATGTGCAAAAATGTGCAAAACCGCGCAAAAGAGGGTTTTAAGAGAGGGAGATCAAGGAGTTTGGAATTGACCCAAAATGGCCAATAAAACTACAGTTTCAAGGCAGTAACCACTCCCACAGGGGCAGGCAGGCTGCTCAATGTTTATCACTGCCACTGATGAACACAGAGACTTCCCTTTAGCCCAAGCAAACAATGGCCTCCAAGAAACTTACAAACATATATATATATATATATATATATATATATAGAGAGAGAGAGAGAGAGAGAGACTTTTTATCAGGTAAGGGAGTGGTTTATTGTGCTGTAAAACACAGTGCATTGGTATACATGTTAAATTTACATCCCTTCCCCCATCAGTGTGACATTCGAGCTGGTCCTGCCCTACTTAGTAGCTGTCATAATAATATAACCCTTATGTACTTTAAATCAAATTAATAATGATGTGGTACCTCTTATTTAACCATATTATTAAGTCTGAGATTTTATCCAAGACAATATACTACATGGCTGGAAATACATAAACCTTACACCATTTGGCAATCAAAAAAAAATATATATATATATATATATATATATATATATATATATATATATATATATATATATATACATTTTGCTTGCAAAAAAATCCATTGTGCAAATCATATTCTATTTCCATAACCTATTGTGAACAAAATGTGTATTAAAAAATAAAATAAATGATATAAAACTATAATAAAATAATATTAAAATAAATGTATATTTAAAAAGCATGTTTTCACTTTGTAATTTTAGTTTATAAAGTTATATTGATATAGATGGTTGGATTCCTATTGTTCTTTACGCGGAGTTTACCCCTCCTATATTCCTCCAATGTAATTAATCCATTTTTGTATAGTTTCAGTGGAATTGAGGCTTTTTTAAGTGTGTGAAGAGTAGTTAACTTTTTTTGTTGTTGTTGCATGATGTGTGTGCTCTGTAACCTTTATGGGTATCTACTTTACTTTAGCTGTTAATGCAGTGTTTAGTTATTTGTTAGTGAATCATTTTTCCAGGGACTTAGAAGATAATTCTGGTCTAATTATGATTTGCTTCTTTTGTCCAGTCTCTCTTTTTCCTTCTTTGTTGGTCCCAGTAGTACTCCTAATGGTACAGCTAAAGATGCTTGCTGACTACCTGCGCACTACAATACAAAAGGCCCTCTTTTTCTCTTTTCTCACAGGACACACCCTCTGTAGTTATGTACGCCCCTTCTATTTGCATACAATTGTTTACTTCACCTACATTCCTAAAAACACTATCACTCAGGGACAGGAACGTTTTTAATGGCGTATTGCTGGATGCCTTTGTTTTGTTGAGGGAACATCATTGCACACCACACTGCCCAAGTAGCTTTTATGTACATTTGTTTACCGGGAAGATCCGACTTGGCAGATACCCATTTTCAGTGGATCCCAGGGAGAAAAGCTCCACATAACATACAAATGAAAATACAATAAAAATTATGATAACTAAAGCTTTTAAAAAGAATGAGTATTTACAATAGCCATGGTAGATGTCATGGAATCTGCAATGCTAAGATAAATAAATTTAGCATACATGGCTAAGAGAACTTAGGTTCATAGGTTCATAGGTAGGTACTAGGCTATCTGCCAGAAGGCATTTATAAGCCTAGCCAGAATGTGTTGGCTTTCGCCGCCCCTTAGATTAGTTCCCTGTGCCTCTGTCCAGCAGAACCACTGAAGTGATACCCGGGGTAAACTTTCTGTTTCCCATCCACTCATCGAGGTTTCTCTTGAAGAGTGCTAGCGAGGAGCTCTACCTAATGTAGATTGGAATCTTGTTGTCAGGCAGAGCTCACCTCTGAGCAGACGGTATGCAACCAAGTACAGCTGGAGTTTCTTCAGTCGAGCTGCATAGGGCATCTGTTTGAGGCCAGTGATCCTCTTGGTGAGGTACTTATAGGTTCATAGGTTCATAAGTTCATACTAGGCTATCTGCCCTAGTGCATTTATAAGCCTAGCCAGAGTGTGTTTGGCTTTCGCCACCCATTTTAAATTAATTTTGCTATGCCCTTTTCAAGGTTAGTATACTGTGCCTCTGTCTAACAGTGACACAGAAGTGATACCCGGGGTAAACCTACAATCTCCCATCCACTCATCAAGATTCCTCTTGAAGAGAGTCAATGAGGGACTCTGCCTAACCTGGACTGGGATTTTATTCCAGAGTGAAGGGAGCCTCTGGGTTATGAATCTGTCCCTCCAGCATGTCCTATTTATTTCAGTGCTGAGGTTCAAGTCTCTCAAGCGTGTAGCTCGATGGGATTTGGATTTTCTGAGGTGCAGCATGTCCATTAATTGGGTTGGACATGGCTTTATACGTCAGGCACAGATCGCCTCTGAGCAGGCGGTATGCCACTGAGTAGAGCTGGAGTTTCTTTAACCAGGCAGCATATGGCATCTGTTTGAGCCCTTTGATCCTCTTGATGAGGTACATTTGGGGTCTTTCCAGTTGCTGCAAGTGTCTGGTAAGGTACATCCCAAAAGGGGCATTGTACTCAATTATGGGCCTGATGAGGAATGAGTAAAGAGGCATGATGACCTCCCCTGATCTAGATGTGAATCCCTTCATGATTAGGTGGGCTATATAAAATGTTTTTCTAACCACTTTGGCCACGTGGTTGTGAAAAGAGAGATTGCTATCAACTTGGGTCCCCAGGTCCCTAATTACTTCTTCTGTACTTAATGGATTACCACCTATGTGGTAATTTGTGGGCACTTTGTTTTTGCCAAAGGGGATGACTATACACTTTTTGGCGTTTAGCTTGAGGCCAGGCTCTGGCACCAGTTGTCTGTTTCTATGAGGCCCTTTTGGAGGATGCTTGTGTCAGCTGGAGAGTTGATTATGGCACCCAGTTTGCAGTCATCTGCGAACTTGGTCAGCCACAGTCCTTCCGTGTTGGCCTGTACCTCCGAGAAATATATACTGAACAAGAGAGGTCCCAGGACTGAGTCTTGTGGGACGCCACTTGTAACTGGTTTGGAGTCTGACATGGCTCCAGCAATTCTAACCATGTGGGTTCTGTCCTTTAGCCAGTTTGCAACCCATCTAGTGACATAGGGGTTTATATTTAAGCTGGTGAGCTTATCTATAATGCCCGAGTGGGGTATTGTATCGAAGGCTTTTGCGAGGTCCAGGTAGGCTGTGTGGACCACCTTCCCCTCGACAATGGCCTTGGTGACTGTTTCAAAGAAATTGACCAGGTTTAAGAGGTAGGATCTGTCCTTAACAAAGCCGAACTGGGTAGGATCCAGTGTCTGTAGGTCCCCAATATCTTTATTTATGAGGTCCATGATGATCCCTTCCATAGCTTTGCATACCAAGCTAGTCAGGCTTATGGGGCAATAGTTTCCAGGATCCATTGAGGCACCACCTTTGTGGAGAGGGACCACTGTTGCTGTATGCCACTCTTTGGGTACATATCCTGTACTAAGGCTGAGATTGAACAGTAGTTTTATGTTTGGGTTTAGCTCTTCTTGGAGTTCAAGTAGGACGCAGCCCGGGACACTGTCTAGTCCCATTGATGCTGTGTTTTTTGCTTTGGAGAGGGCGGCTCTTACCTGAGCATCTGAGATGTCAGGGGGGCAGCACTCTGCTGGGATAGATATTTGCCCGTTTGGTGGGGAGGGGGGGAGAAATTTACGCTGAACCGGTCAGCTAGGATGTTGGCAATGTCTGTGGGTTCGCTGTATTTTTTGTCATTTTGGACTAATTCTGAGCATATCTGGGAATTCTCACCCAGGTTCCTAACATAACTAAAGAAAGCCTTGTGATTATCCTTAGTGTCCTGTGCAATTTTTCTCTCGAAGCTGGCTTTAGACGATTTTATGAGTGCCCGTAGTTTTTTGCTAATATTGATCAGAGATGCCTTCCCTTTTTGGGATTTTGCTCTATCATGTAGTAGCTTCCTCCTTCTGTTATATAGTTTGTTTATGGCTGGGGTCCACCAGACAGGACGTCGGCCTTTGGAGGATTGGGTCTTGGTTTTATCTGGGATTGCATGATCCATGCATTCCTGAAGGTGTTCATAGAATGCGTTTATAAAGGATTCTGCGGTCTGTGGTCTTCTGTGGTCTTTCCAGCTGTTGCAGGTGTCTTGTAAGGTACATCCCAAATAGGGCTTTGTACTCTATGATGGGTTTGATGAGTGATGAGTAGAGGGGCAAAATGACCTCTTTTGATCTGGATGCAAACCCTTTTGTGATTAGGTGGCCACATAGAAGGATTTTCTAACCACTTTGGCAATGTGATTATCAAAGGAGAGATTACTATCTACTTGGGTCCCCAGATCCCTTATTATGTTTTCCATATTTAGGGGACTACCACCTATGTGGTAGTTTGTGGGTACTTTGTTATTTCCAAAGGGAATAACTATGCACTTTTTGGCATTTAGCTTGAGGCCATGATTTTGACACCAGGTATCCATCTCAGTGAGACCCTTTTGGAGGATGTCTGTGTCAGCCGTTGAGTCAATTATAGCCCCTAGTTTGCAGTTGTCTGCAAACTTAGTCAGCCATAGCCCTCCTGTGCTTGTCTGCACTTCTGAGAAGTATATGCCAAACAGGAGGGGTCCTAGGACTGAGCCCTGCGGAACACCACTTGTAACCAGTTTAGAATCAGACCGAGCTCTCGCAACTCTCACCATGTGGTTCTGTCTGTGAGCCAATTGGCAACCCATCTTGTGACATAGGGGTTTATGTTCAGGCTGGTAAGCTTGTCTATAATACCAGAATGGGGAATGGTGATGAAGGCCTTTGCGAGGTCTAGGTAGGCTGTGTGTATCACCTTTCCCTCATCTATAGCTTTGGTAACTGTCTCAAAGAAGTCCACCAGGTTTAGGAGGCATGATCTGCCCTTGATAAAGCCGAACTGTGTAGGGTCCAGTGTTTGGAGGATCCCAATGTCTCTGTTAATGAGTTCCATGGTGATGCGCTCCATAGCCTTGCAGATCAAGCTAGTCAGGCTTATAGGGCGATAGTTTCCAGGGTCTGTTGTCGCTCCACCTTTGTGGAGCGGAATAACCGTTGCTGTGCACCACTCTATGGGTACTTAGCTTGTGGAGAGGCTGAGTTTGAACCGTGTGTTTAGGTGAGGGTTTAGTTAGTCTTTGAGCTCTTGTAGGATGCAGCCTGGGACACCATCCGGTCCCATTGATGCTGTGTTTTTGGCTTTGGAGAGGGCTATTTTAACATGAGTGTTTGTGATTTCAGGGACTCTACATTCTTCTGGTATGGTTATGGGCCCTTTTGGGGGTGAGAGTGGGGTGAAGTTTGCACTGAACCTGTCTGCCAGGATGTTGGCAATATTGGTCGGTTCAGTTTATTTTGTGCCATTCTGCACTAACTCTGAGCAGATCTGAGCATTGCCACTTAGATTCTTGACATAGCTAAAGAATGCCTTGTGGTTATCTTTGGAGTTCTTGGCAAGTTTTCTTTCAAAGCTCGCCTTGGACGATTTTATGAGGGATCGTAGTTTCTTGCTGATACTGATCAGGGATGTCTTCCCTTCTTGGGATTTTACTCTTTTCTGTACTAGTTTCCTCCTTCTATTGTATAGCTTGTTTATGGCAGGGGTCCACGAGAGTAGTTTCCTTTTCTTAGAGGAGTGAGTCTTGGTTTTGCTTGGGATAGTACAATCCATGTATTCTTGTAGGTGCCCGTAGAATGCATTAGTAAAGGATTTTGCAGCTTGGACAGTGTTATCCTTTAGCATGGGGGCTTTGAAACATTCTACCTCTGTCTTAAATAATGTGAAGTTTGCTTTTGAAAAGTTTTTCACGGTGGTTTCCTTGTCCTGGGATGGGGACGGAATGTGGATATCCAAAGTGATTTGTTTATGGTCAGATCTAACCAGCGAGGGGTTGACCTCCAGTGTGGAACACCGGTCGCCCATGTTGGTGATGACCAGGTCCAATATGTTGTCACCTCTGGTGGGAGTGTTGACCAGTTGTTCCAGGGCATTTGAGTTTATAAATTCTAGGAAATGTTGGGGAAGCAAGTTTGTACTTGAGTAGTTTTCCCAATTAACGTTTGGGTAGTTGAAATCACCCAATATTTGGGTGTTTGGTAGGACCTTTATGTTACCCAGTGTTTCCAAAAATGCAGAATGGGGGTCCTGGGACATGGTGGGTGATCTGTAGCAAGCTGCAATTTGAAATGCAGTTTTGCCCATTGTTAGCTGCACGTGGATAATCTCTGAAGCATCGTGCTGTGCCACTAACCTGGAGGTGTGGGTATCTTTGATGAATATGGATACTCCCCTGCCTTTTGTATTTCGGTCCAGGTTCTATGGCCGAAATGTATGGTACGAGTTGTAGCTTGGTAGTGCTGGGTGCTCTCTGGAGCCTTAAACCAGGTTTCTGTTACTGCACATATATCAATTTTCTCCATACTGAGGAGTGCCTTGAGTGCATGCATTTTGAGGTTTAGACTTCTGGCATTGAATAGCATTACCCTCAGATTTTTGTTACTTGTGCTATTTACGGTGGTGTTTTTTTCTTTTGAGCCTTGCCTAAAAAGGCAGTATGGGGGTGGCAAGAGCCTTGGCCAGTATTCGAAAGCCTAAGGGTGACAGGTGCAAGCAGTCTCTAGTGAAGCAGCGTGGCTTGTCGAGCATGTCATCCCAGGCAGACAGACACTGGATCCCCTTTGAATGACACCAGAAACTTAGCCAATTGTTGAAATTGATAATTTTTTCTTTATACCGTGGTATCATTCTTGGTGAGGGTAGGATGCTACTCAGGTTCAGGGTCATACCGGCCTAGGCTACGTGATCAGAGAGCTCTTCCATGTCTCTTTTCATGTAGTTCAGGGAGGTATGGCTCAGGTCATTTTCACCAACATGGACAATGACAGAGTCGTATTTGTACTTGTTCTGGAGTGACCTGAGTGCTTGTGTTATGTGGCGGATCCTGGCACCCGACAGGCAGCTAACAGTAGCCTTCTCCTTATTCAGCCTAGTGAGTGGGACGTCAGTGTGCCTGACTATAGAGTCACCTATTACTAGTATGTTGGGTATGTTATTTTGCCTTGAGGGCTATGATTGCATGGCATACTGGTTTTGTGAAGTATGTATTTCATGGTTTGTGTTGGGGGGGGTGGAGGTTGCGTGGATGTCTGCTTTGGAGGGCTCTGTTGCTTTTGCAGATTTTTATTTAGAGCCTCTGAGTATGTTTTCATGTATTTATGTGTGTTTTTTGCCGGTGCTGTTTTAATGGGTGTATGTAAGACTGGTGGTGTGATGCCAGTAATTCCCTTCTCCTCTTGACTGTCTGATCCAGTCTTGGAATGAGAGAGCTTAGCCTCCAGATTGGCTGTATAATTGCATCTCTCGCATGTATTAATGTTTGGTGGTAGGAGGTGAGGGTTGTCTGTGTACATGAGGCAGTTGTAACACTGCCTCATAATGCCCAGATTCACCAGTTGGACTAGAGAGTACACCTGAAACTGCCATTTGGACATGCCTGGATAGCTACAGTAAACTGTTTTACTGAATGGCTGGTAAGGTCGAATAGAGAGCCTTGTCCTTCTGTAGTGCTAGGGTTTATAAGTGCTTGCTATGCGTTTTGAGCATGTGCCAGGCTAAGAAATTAATGGCTTGAGTGCTTAAGTTGAAATTTTGTCAAGTTCCAAGGGAAAAATTGAAGAGGATACTTTGTGGAGTCAGGAATAGTTATACCCTAGCTAACCCGTGCTGCCCGGCGTGCAAAACCAGGCAAATGCGTTTTTTATAGCAGGGAAATGAAAGAGATAGAAATTAGCCCAAAACTGCCAATAAACTACTATTTTCTGGGCTGAAACCACTCCTCCAGGGACAGATAGGCTGCTCAAAGCTCCCCTCTCTCACAGGTGAACAGAGAAACTTCCTTCTATCCAAGTAAGGTATGGGCAAACACAGAGATTTGTAACACAGCCCTGAATTCAGCACAACCCTAAAAACTGGACTATACTAGCTTAGAAAGGCGGGAAACAAGTATATTTTTTTTCAGAAAATTAAGCAGATACAATCAAAAAAAAACTTTAAATGTGCATAAAAAGATGCTTATTGTTATATATCTCAGTTCAGAGCTGTAGTCAATGCCCCTAGTAATAAAGTAAGAAGAAACACAAATACAGTAAAAGCAGATGAATAAAGTGCATTTATATATATATATATATATATATATATATATATATATATATATATATATATATATATATATATATATATATATATATATATATATATATATATATATATAAACAATAAAAAACGAACAATCTGATTTAAACAAGTTACCCAGTTAAGGCACAATAAGCCTGTGACCAGAAATTCCCAGCTCAGAAGGGCAGAATCCAGCCTCCCCTCCCACAAGAGTGCAGACCACAAACCTTCTTAATGTAGAATAACTGGCCTGAAGCCCAAATGCTTAAACCAGAACAAATACACTTTTAGAATAGCAGACACTGAGCTTTCAATCAGCAGGTCCCATCTTAGAATGATGTAAGCTACCAACAGTGTAGACTACAAACCTTCTTAATGTAAAACAACTGGTCTGAGGCCCAAGTGCGTAAACCAAAAGACTTAGAATAACAGTTACAATTTAATCAGGCAACTACCAAGCAGCAATAAGTGCAGCAGAATAAATAAAATTGAGTACTTTTAAGAAAAGCAAAATAAGGTGGAGGAAACACAAATACAGTAAAAGCAGATTTTTTTTTTGTTAGTAAAGTGCAAGGAGAGAGGAAGGAAGAACCTAAGTGGGTTGGCCATCTCAAATCTTCTCTCTCTATTATGTAGAGTGAACACTAGACTCAGAATATGATCTCACTGTATATGGTTAAGTGAACAAATGAGATGGACTCAGGAGGAGTGTTCAAATACAGACTTACAGGAGGAGCGGGCAATTCCAGAGCCACCAACACAAGAAGAAGAATAAGTACATTTGTACAGATTACAGAGATATTAAATCAAAATGCAGGCAAAACATGAGAATAAACACTTATCGTTTCTCATTATCACAGCTGGCAGTAGGTCAATCTAATCTTAAAAGCATAAAGGAGATCACAATGTCACCAAACAGTCCAGTGCCAAGGACATTAAATAAAACGTATAATGGTAATAAGTAGCTGATAGTACGAGTCTTGTGAGGTACATACAGTGCCAAGGACATTAAATAAAACGTATAATGGTAATAAGTAGCTGATAGTACGAGTCTTGTGAGGTACATACAGTGCCAAGGACATTAAATAAAACTTATAATGGTAATAAGTAGCTGATAGTACGAGTCTTGTGAGGTACATACAGTGCCAAGGACATTAAATAAAACGTATAATGGTAATAAGTAGCTGATAGTACGAGTCTTGTGAGGTACATACAGTGCCAAGGACATTAAATAAAACGTATAATGGTAATAAGTAGCTGATAGTACGAGTCTTGTGAGGTACATACAGTGCCAAGGACATTAAATAAAACGTATAATGGTAATAAGTAGCTGATAGTACGAGTCTTGTGAGGTACATACAGTGCCAAGGACATTAAATAAAACGTATAATGGTAATAAGTAGCTGATAGTACGAGTCTTGTGAGGTACATACAGTGCCAAGGACATTAAATAAAACGTATAATGGTAATAAGTAGCTGATAGTACGAGTCTTGTGAGGTACATACAGTGCCAAGGACATTAAATAAAACGTATAATGGTAATAAGTAGCTGATAGTACGAGTCTTGTGAGGTACATACAGTGCCAAGGACATTAAATAAAACGATAATGGTAATAAGTAGCTGATAGTACGAGTCTTGTGAGGTACATACAGTGCCAAGGACATTAAATAAAACGTATAATGGTAATAAGTAGCTGATAGTACGAGTCTTGTGAGGTACATACAGTGCCAAGGACATTAAATAAAACGTATAATGGTAATAAGTAGCTGATAGTACGAGTCTTGTGAGGTACATACAGTGCCAAGGACATTAAATAAAACGTATAATGGTAATAAGTAGCTGATAGTACGAGTCTTGTGAGGTACATACAGTGCCAAGGACATTAAATAAAACGTATAATGGTAATAAGTAGCTGATAGTACGAGTCTTGTGAGGTACATACAGTGCCAAGGACATTAAATAAAACGTATAATGGTAATAAGTAGCTGATAGTACGAGTCTTGTGAGGTACATACAGTGCCAAGGACATTAAATAAAACGTATAATGGTAATAAGTAGCTGATAGTACGAGTCTTGTGAGGTACATACAGTGCCAAGGACATTAAATAAAACGTATAATGGTAATAAGTAGCTGATAGTACGAGTCTTGTGAGGTACATACAGTGCCAAGGACATTAAATAAAACGTATAATGGTAATAAGTAGCTGATAGTACGAGTCTTGTGAGGTACATACAGTGCCAAGGACATTAAATAAAACGTATAATGGTAATAAGTAGCTGATAGTACGAGTCTTGTGAGGTACATACAGTGCCAAGGACATTAAATAAAACGTATAATGGTAATAAGTAGCTGATAGTACGAGTCTTGTGAGGTACATACAGTGCCAAGGACATTAAATAAAACGTATAATGGTAATAAGTAGCTGATAGTACGAGTCTTGTGAGGTACATACAGTGCCAAGGACATTAAATAAAACATATAATGGTAATAAGTAGCTGATAGTACGAGTCTTGTGAGGTACATACAGTGCCAAGGACATTAAATAAAACATATAATGGTAATAAGTAGCTGATAGTACGAGTCTTGTGAGGTACATACAGTGCCAAGGACATTAAATAAAACGTATAATGGTAATAAGTAGCTGATAGTACGAGTCTTGTGAGGTACATACAGTGCCAAGGACATTAAATAAAACGTATAATGGTAATAAGTAGCTGATAGTACGAGTCTTGTGAGGTACATACAGTGCCAAGGACATTAAATAAAACATAATGGTAATAAGTAGCTGATAGTACGAGTCTTGTGAGGTACATACAGTGCCAAGGACATTAAATAAAACGTATAATGGTAATAAGTAGCTGATAGTACGAGTCTTGTGAGGTACATACAGTGCCAAGGACATTAAATAAAACGTATAATGGTAATAAGTAGCTGATAGTACGAGTCTTGTGAGGTACATACAGTGCCAAGGACATTAAATAAAACGTATAATGGTAATAAGTAGCTGATAGTACGAGTCTTGTGAGGTACATACAGTGCCAAGGACATTAAATAAAACGTATAATGGTAATAAGTAGCTGATAGTACGAGTCTTGTGAGGTACATACAGTGCCAAGGACATTAAATAAAACATAATGGTAATAAGTAGCTGATAGTACGAGTCTTGTGAGGTACATACAGTGCCAAGGACATTAAATAAAACGTATAATGGTAATAAGTAGCTGATAGTACGAGTCTTGTGAGGTACATACAGTGCCAAGGACATTAAATAAAACGTATAATGGTAATAAGTAGCTGATAGTACGAGTCTTGTGAGGTACATACAGTGCCAAGGACATTAAATAAAACGTATAATGGTAATAAGTAGCTGATAGTACGAGTCTTGTGAGGTACATACAGTGCCAAGGACATTAAATAAAACGATAATGGTAATAAGTAGCTGATAGTACGAGTCTTGTGAGGTACATACAGTGCCAAGGACATTAAATAAAACGTATAATGGTAATAAGTAGCTGATAGTACGAGTCTTGTGAGGTACATACAGTGCCAAGGACATTAAATAAAACGATAATGGTAATAAGTAGCTGATAGTACGAGTCTTGTGAGGTACATACAGTGCCAAGGACATTAAATAAAACGTATAATGGTAATAAGTAGCTGATAGTACGAGTCTTGTGAGGTACATACAGTGCCAAGGACATTAAATAAAACATATAATGGTAATAAGTAGCTGATAGTACGAGTCTTGTGAGGTACATACAGTGCCAAGGACATTAAATAAAACGTATAATGGTAATAAGTAGCTGATAGTACGAGTCTTGTGAGGTACATACAGTGCCAAGGACATTAAATAAAACGTATAATGGTAATAAGTAGCTGATAGTACGAGTCTTGTGAGGTACATACAGTGCCAAGGACATTAAATAAAACGTATAATGGTAATAAGTAGCTGATAGTACGAGTCTTGTGAGGTACATACAGTGCCAAGGACATTAAATAAAACGTATAATGGTAATAAGTAGCTGATAGTACGAGTCTTGTGAGGTACATACAGTGCCAAGGACATTAAATAAAATGTATAATGGTAATAAGTAGCTGATAGTACGAGTCTTGTGAGGTACATACAGTGCCAAGGACATTAAATAAAACGTATAATGGTAATAAGTAGCTGATAGTACGAGTCTTGTGAGGTACATACAGTGCCAAGGACATTAAATAAAACGTATAATGGTAATAAGTAGCTGATAGTACGAGTCTTGTGAGGTACATACAGTGCCAAGGACATTAAATAAAACGTATAATGGTAATAAGTAGCTGATAGTACGAGTCTTGTGAGGTACATACAGTGCCAAGGACATTAAATAAAACGTATAATGGTAATAAGTAGCTGGTAGTACGAGTCTTGTGAGGTACATATGTTGTAGTAGCAAATGTAGGACTAAGTGGGTAGAAAGAAATTATGGAGGGGTTGAGAGAGTAAGGCTGGTACAGTTTATAGAAGTCAGCCAGGTGTGCTGCATGAACAATGCCAGGTATTTGATAGGTGAGTTTTACGTTGTTGTTTGAAGAGAACGGTGTTTGTAGCAGATCTAATGGTGAGTGGGAGTGTGTTCCAGGTTTTTGCTATATAATTTGAGAAAAGACAGTCACCTGCTGTATTTGTTGCCTTGGTGATTTTCAGTAGCCATGTGCAGCGTAGTGTTCGGTTGTTGGAGTAAGGTACTGTTATGTTCTGGATAGCTGGTACAGTTTCAGGCTGATGAATTATTTTGCAGGCCATTATGAGTTGGTTATGATGTAGTAGTTGGGGTAGTTCTAGCCAGGAAAGTTTTTTTTAATGCGAGGCAGTGGTGTCTCTTGTGTGGCAAGTCTGTGGCAAATTTTGCTATTTTATTGTCTCATACTTCAAGTTTTTCTAGGTCTTTTTTTAAGATTAGTAAGTATGGGTGATGTGTAAAGGAGCATGGATAGCAGGTGGGCTGTAGCAATGGCTATTCTAGTATTGTTGGATAACAATGTTTTGTTTCTGTGTAGGGTTCCTGGCTTTTTTATGTACCTTTTTGACTGTTTGTGATATATGTAGATCAAATCTCAAGTTATTGTCTATTATTACTCCTAAGAGTTTTGTGTGTGATTCTGGGATTCTGGTGTAATTACTGTGTTGTCGTTAGAGGTGATAGAGAAAGTGGGAGTGGAATCTGGGGCTCTGGTAGGTTGGAAGATCATAAGCTTGGTCTTTTGGGGTTTAGGATGAGTTATACATTTGTGACAAATGATTCGATTGCGGTGAAGGATTTTTTTTTTTATGCCTTGGAGTTGTATGTTAGGGGCAGCACATATAAGGGCTGAACCATCTGCATACTGGATCATTGTGGCTAGCGAGGTGGCAGAACTTAGATTATTAGTGAAAATGCTGAAAAGAAGAGGCCCAAGTATGGACCCTTGTGGAACTCCTAATGTGACTGGTAGTAAGATGGAGAGGTCTTTTAATCATTTAACTGCTTGGTAGTGGCTTGTTAGATAGCTTTGGAACCAGGTGATAGCTGTGGGGCTGAGATTTAGGTTATTCAGAGCAGACAGCAGTTTGGGATGGGGTACTGTGTTGAAGGCCTTCAATATCCAGGAAGACTGAAGAAACCAATTTACCTTCATTTCTGAAGTGATTAATGGTGTTGGTGAAACCGAGAAGGACAGTTGTGGTACTATGGTAAGGTCTAAACCCTTGTTGAGATTTGGCTAGGTTGTTTGTTAAAAGATATTAGAGAATTTGTGAGTGGATACATCTTTTTAGTATTTTGGACAGTGGGGATAGGATAGCTATGGGTCTATAATTTGAGAGTTCGGTTGAGTTTTATTTATTTTTATTTTTATTTTACATGTGTTTACCAGGAAAGTCCGACTGGAACAAAGTCCATTTACAGCAGAGGCCCGGGAAGAAAAGCTCCACAACATAACAGCACCACTACAACAAATGACAAAAAAAAATAATGTACAGAGGCATATGACTATATATATATATATATATATATATATATATATATATATATATATATATATATATATATATATATACACACAATCAGAGCTCCCTGTCATAATATAACAACACAAATACACAAATGACAGAAAAATTCTATATAGTGGCATATATACAATCAAGGTGATTTATCGTATATTAGTTTGATTTGTGCAAGCGTGGTATATAGATAGCAAAACTTTGAATTTCCCCATTGGTAGTACAAAGCATAAAAATGAAAGAATGGAATCTGGAAAATAATGCTATTCAGGAGATATGTCATGGTGTGAGAAATAAGGCGAAATTGAAGTGTATTAACCCACCACGGAGTTTGCGCAGGAATGGGCGTGCCCACCGTGATTGACATGCGGGAGGGTGGGGATTAACAAAGGCAATGACATGCTAATGGCCTTTCCATTCAAATAATATAACATTAACATGGTGTTGCATCTAGTCATTATGCTAAGTATGAACCTACCCCATTGTTGCATAGAGTCATTATCACATCAAAATGCACTGTTCATATCTGAAAATGTTAGCGTTTGGCACATCCTTAACATGCAGGCAGCAAATTGTTCTACGATCTTCATTTTCTCTATATAAAGTGGTCCTACTGTCCCTGTAGTTCTGTTTGTTTCAGAGAAGGTCTGCTGTTATCTGCAACAAGGGTCCACATGCTTCTGCCTCATCAGCAAACATAAGTGTTGCCGCGAAATGTTTACAGAGAAGCCTAACCACATGCTCACATTTACAGCAGATGTTCCTGTTTTTACAAAGTCCCCATGCATGCCTCACAGCATTACACATGTTAACAGACTGACCTTAATGAATTTGGACATATTTGGAAAGAGTAGCATTTCTGTTTTTTTTTTTCACGATATAACGTGAATCACACCCACCGCAGGTCTGTATTTTTCAAGCTCGTTTGTCCCCATTGTCAGTGTGTGCCCGTGGACAGAAATGCCTCACAGCATTACAGTGTGGGCTCAGATTTAGGTTGTTAGAATATTGTGACAGTACTGAATGGATGGTCGTATCACATGATATCAGGTTCTACTGACATGTTTTCCCCTTCATCCTCCTACCGCTCAACTCCTTAATGCAAGAACTGTGGACAAAGTCTCCAATGATATGTGCAACGGGCCAAAGAAATAGAGAAAGGTTTTTAATCTTGGTGTCATAAACCTAAAAGCCATTACTGGGCTAACTGTCTATCTTAGCAACGTCAAATGTGTGTTATTCTTCAATAAGTGCATCAGTGATTTGCCAGAAAACCACACAGTCTTTAGAAGGCTCAATTGAAAAATGAGATGTGTACCATGTTTTCTGTTTATAAATGTAACTGTACAAACAGTACTTGCCTTTGTACTTTTGCACCAATTTGCGAAAAAAAAAATAATGTTTTCTGTTTATAGATATATATTACCTTGTGTTATGGTGGAATCTTTCAATCAATTAAAAATGCTCGCAGGCGGGGTTTGGGAGGGGCTTGCTACTGCGCATCAGGTGGGTTAATACACTTCAATTTCGCCAGAAATTGTTTGTAGGAGAGTAGTTCCTGATGGGGAGTATTTGAGTAGTACAGAATGGCTGAGGTAAGCAGTGAGGAGATGAGGTGTGGCAAGTTTGGAGGAGAGCAGAAAAGAATTTATGTGATGCAGGGACAGAGCCATGATTGCAAGAGGTGTGACTTAAGTGTTATCTATCAGTAACAGCAAGAGATTGACTGAGCAAGAAGGTAGCTGAGCCTAAAGATACGGTAAAGTAATTTTCAGTAATAATTAATCTGTGGTTAGCTTCCCTAGGAAGGAGTGGGAAGTTGGAACTATAGAATGGGGAGTATGCTTTAATTAAAAATTCCACCCAGCTTTAGTAAGAAGGGGGAAAAAGCCCAGAGATTAATGTAGATCCTAGCTGATACTTGGTGAAATGCTGCCACCTATTGGCAAAAAAGATAGTTTACAGCAGGGATAAGCAATCCCTCTATGTAGTAAGTTGGGCAAGGGTTGAGAAAACTACCGGAGGGGGAGATAGGTAAGCGGTCTGTGGTAGACTGCTAAAGAACACACAAGCGGGAGGGCAGCTAGCACAAATGGGTATGAAATATTAAAAATAGTTAGTTCACAATCACTTTTGGTAGGCTACATACATTCACTGTCTTCTATGGGAATGTTCTCACAGTAGCACTCAGTTATGGAGCCTGGCTGGCAGTCAAAGTTCAGGGTGTCTTCAGGGATTGTCTGGAAGTTTTCTTAATGCTTTAGTGGCAGGGAGGGAGCACCCGGATGGTGTACTGTAAAAAACTTGATGTAGAAATGAGGTGCAGGAATGGAGGCATTCAGTAGGAGGGGTAGGGGCAGGGGCAGATAAGGTAGCAGTGGAGGGTAGTTCAGTTGAGAGGTAACTTGTAGAAAACGCAGCAGGTAAAGCCCAGTGGAACAATGCAAGGTAGGCAAATTTTAACAATTAACTATGCAATGACACCACAGTTCAAGCACAGTACATCACCCTAGTCGGTTTAGGGAGGAAGGGCTTGCTTGCATTAGGTAGAAAAATGATCACTAGTAGTCATAAAACAGCATTAAATGCAAAGGTACATCCAAAAGACAGTAGTTCAGCAAATCAACCACAACAGTACAACAAACATTTAGATTATTGTCATGGACACTGACCTGATATAAAATTAGCAGATATACAGTTTGTTATATTCACGTGTAAACTCTATGCTGCCCATATGGCTATACAAGACATAAGGAAGGCAGTGATTTTGTATTGTATTTTCTAGTCCATCTATGTGACATTGCAGGCTAAAATGTACCAACAAACTCAGCATCAAGCAATGCAAAGAAGAGTGTTGCTGCCTTTATGTAGGGGGATTATGTATGATATTTTCCAAAGCCGTGGGATGTATTCTTCTGTGATGCAGTGGTTTATTAGTATTGATAGAGGGTAGGCCAGTGCTTTGGCTGCTACGTTGAGAAAGTCGTCAGGCAGGTTGTCGGCTGCTATTGTTGTTGGCTTTAATAATCTGAGTAGTTTTTGGATGGTCTTTGTGGGGATGAGTTGGAAGGAGAAGGCATTGCTACTATTTTTCATTAGTAGGGGTGCAGCTGGTGCATTAGGGGAGGTGTTGTTGACGAGTAATAAGATGCTCTCAGTAAAGTATTTATTAAATTATTTTGCGGTGATGCTGAAGTTGTTTGGTGTTGAGGGGGATGGGGTTGTGGTGTGTCCAGGATGGAGTATTTTACTGATTGCTTACCAGAACTTTTCTGGGTGTTTTTGATGTTTCTGTTGAATATCGGTATAGTACTTTTTCTTATCCTGTATAATTTGTTTTTTGGCTTTGTTTCTAAGTCTTTGGAATTCTAATATTTTAAACAGTGTTTTTTTGGTGTACCATAGGTCCTAGGCTTTCTCTCCAAGTTTAAGGAGAGTTTTTGTTTCTTTAGTTAGCCACGGGCTATGATTTGCTTTGATATAAATTGTCCTGGGTGGGACTATATTGTTAAGATAGAAGCTGTAGTTTTATTGGCCATTTTGGGTCAATTCTAAACTCCTTGATCTGTCTCTCTTAAAACCCTACAACTTTCTTTTTGCGCGGTTTTGTGCACTGAGCAGCGTCGGGCAGCGCCGCCTAAACAGGTTTAAACTATTCCAGGCTCCACAAAGTCTGCTCTTCACTTTTTCCCTTAGAACTCTTCAAACTCTCAAAGTAATCACTCTATTCTCTTTCTAAAGCCCTGCACTTGCTCAGCTCTTATGAGGAAACACTAACTAACTAAAGCACTACACCCCCCTTGACTTCTCATAAGTATTAGACTCCCTATTGGTCCTTCCTGATCAAGTGAAAAATCAGTTCCCTTCCCTAATCTGATCAGTAAAAAAACAGTTTCCTATACTAATCTGGTATGTCCAAGGGTCAGTTTCAAGGTTACTCTCCAGTCCAGCTGTTGAATCTGGGAATTTTGAGGCAATGTTAAATTGTCTTATGTACACAGACAACCCTCTCCTCCTTCCAACAAACTCTAATACATGTGAGAGATGCAGTTACACAGCCAAACTGGAGGCAGAGCTCTCTCAACCCAAGACTGGCACAGTCAGTCAGAAGGAAAAGGTAACCCCCCACACCACAAATCCAGTCTCACACAGACCTATTGCATCTGCATACCCAACACATAAACACACAAAAACATACTCAGAGGCTCTAAATAAAAATCTGCCTAAACAGCAAAGACCTCCTAAGCAGCTATCCAAGCAACAGCCACCCCTCAACAATACCCATGAATCACATATCTCACAAAATCAGTGTGCCTCACGGTCACAGCCCTTAAGGCCAAACAACACACCAAATACACTTGTTATAGGGGACTCTATTGTCCGGCACACTGACGTCCCGCTCACCAGACTGAACAAGGAGAAGGTCACTGTAAGCTGCCTGTCAGGTGCCAGGATCCGCCACAAAATGCAAGCACTCAGGTCACTCCAAAGGAAGTACAAGTATGACTCCGTCATGGTCCATGCTGGTGTGAATGACCTGAGATGTACCTCCCTGGACTACATGAAAAGAAACATAGAGGAGCTCTCTGACCTTGTAGCCCAGGCTGGTATGACCCTGACCTTGAGTAGCATCTTGCCCTCACCAAGAATTATGCCACAGTATAAAGACAAAATGATCAGTTTCAACAAATGGCTAAAGTATTGGTGTCATTCAAAGGGGATCCAGTGTCTGTCAGCATGGGATGACATGCTCGACAAGCCATGTTGCTTCGCTAGGGACAGCTTGCACCTGTCACCCTTAGGCTTTCATATACTGGCCAAGGCTCTTGCCACCCCCATAGTGCCTTTTTTAGGCAAGGCTCAAAGGACAAATCCACCTCCATAGACAACTCAAGGATAAAAAAACTAAAGGTAATGCTACTCAATGCCAGAAGTCTAAACCTCAAGATGCACGCACTCGAGGCTCTCCTCAGTATGGAGAAAATCGATGTCTGTGCAGTAACAGAAACCTGGTTCAAGACTCCTGAGAGCACCCCAGCACTACCAGGTTATAACTCATACCATGCGTTTCGGCCCCAAAACTCGGACCGAAGCAAAAAAGGAGAGGGAGTATCTATATTCATCAAAGATACCTACACCTCCAGGTTAGTGGCACTGCATGAAGCATCGGAAACCATCCATGTGCAACTAACAGTGGGCAAAACTGCCTTTCAGTTTGTAGCCTGCTACAGAACATCCTCCCTATTACAGGAACCCCACTTGACATACCTGAGAACACTGGAGAATATGAAGGTTTCTCCAAACACTATGTTATTGGGTGACTTCAACTACCCAAACATTGACTGGTAAAACTACTCAAGCCCAAACACCCACGACCAACGGTTCCTTGAATTTATAAACTCTAACGTGATGGAACAACTGGTCACCACTCCCACAAGAGGGAACAACATATTGGACCTGGTCATCACCAACATGCGGACTCTATGTTCCACACTAGAGGTAAACCCTCATTGGTAAGATCAGACCATAAACAAATTTCCCTGGACATCCACATCCCATCCCCACCCCCAGCCAAGGAAATCACTGTAAAGAATTTCTCAAAAGCCAACTTTGCACTTCTCAAGACTGAGGTGGAATCCTTCAAAGCCCCTGGGCCAGAGGATAATACAGCCCAATCCGCAGAATCCTTTACAAATGCATTCTATGAGCACCTGCAGGAATGCATGGATTGTGCTATCCCAAATAAAACCAAGACTCACTCCTCCAAAAACAGGAGACTGGTCTGGTGGACCCCAGCCATAAATAAGCTATAGAACAGAAGGAGGAAGCTACTACATGACAGAGCAAAATCCCAAAAAGGGAAGGCATCTCTAATCAGTATTAGCAAGAAACTTTGATCCCTCATAAAATCATCAAAGGTCAGTTTCGAAAGAAAAATTGCCCTAGACACTAAAGATAATCACAAGGCCTTCTTTATTTATGTCAGGAACATGGGCAGAAACTCCCAGATATGCTCTGAATTGTTGCATAACGGTACAAAATATACCGAACCTACAGACATAGCCAACATCATGGCAGACAGATTCAGCGCAAACTTCTCCCCCCCCTTCCCCCCCAAAGGAGCAAATGCCTATCCCAACTGAATGTAACCTCCCTGACATCACAGATGCACAGGTGAAAGCTGCCCTCTCCAAAGCAAAAAACACAGCATCTATGGGACCAGACGGTGTCCCAGGCTGTGTCTTACACGAGCTCCAAGAAGAACTGAACCCTCACATTAAGTCACTGTTCAAACTTAGCCTTACTACAGGATATGTACCCAAAGAATGGCGTACAGCTACAGTGGTCCCACTCCACAAAGGTGGTGCCACAACGGGCCCCGGAAACTATCGCCCCATAAGCCTGACTAGTCTGGTCTGTAAAGCTATAGAGTGTATTATCATGGAACTCATAAACAAAGACATTGGGAGCCTCCAGACACTGGACCCTACCCAATTCGGCTTTGTTAAGGGCAGATCTTGCCTCTTAAACCTAGTTGATTTCTTTGAAACAGTTACCAAAGCCATAGATGAGGGCAAGGTAGTCCACACAGCCTACCTGGACCTCGCAAAAGCCTTCGACACAATACCCCACTCAGGCATCACAAATAAGCTTACCAGCTTAAATATCAACCCCTATATCACAAGATGGGTTGCAAACTGGCTCAGAGATAGAACCCACATGGTCAGAATCGCAGGTGCCATGTCCGAATCCAAACCAGTTATAAGTGGCATCCCACAGGACTCAGTTCTGGGACCTCACTTGTTCGGTATATACTTCTCTGAGGTTCAGGCTAACACGGGGGGATTATGGCTGACAAAGTTCGCAGATGACTGCAAACTGGGGACCATAATCGAATCTCCAGCTGACACAAGCATCCTCCAAAAGGGTCTCACAGAGACGGATGCTTGGTGCCAGAGCCACGGCCTCAAGCTAAATGCTAAAAAGGGCATAGTCATCCCCTTTGGGAAAAACAAAGTGCCCACAAACTACCACATAGGTGGTAATCCATTAAGTACGGAAGACGTAATTAGAGATTTGGGGACCAACGTAGATAGTAATCTCTCCTTTGATAATCATGTTGCCAAAGTGGTTAGAAAGACCTTCTATATAGCCCACCTTATCACGAAAGGGTTCGCATCTAGATCAAGAGAGGTCATTGTGCCCCTCTACTCATCACTCATCAGGCCCATAATTGAATACAATGCCCCTTTTGGGATGTACCTTACCCGACACCTGCAGCAACTGGAGAGACCCCAAAAGTACCTCACCAAGAGGATCATGGGCTACAAACAGATGTCCTATGCAGCTCGACTAAAGAAACTCCAGCTCTACTCAGTTGCTTACCGCCTACTCAGAGGCGATCTATGCCTGACGTACAAAGCCAAGTCAAATCCAGAATTAATGGACATGCTCCACCTCAAAAAATCGAAGTCCCTTAGAGCTACACACTCCAGGGACCTAAACCTCAGCACAAAAATAGATAGGACATGCTGGAGGGACAGATTCATTTCCCAGAGGCTCCCCTCACTCTGGAATAGAATCCCAATTCATGTTAGACATAGCCCCTCGCTGACCCTCTTCAAGCGAAATTTGAACTCGTGGATGGGAAATCGCAAATTCACCCCTGGGATCTCTCCTGTGTCCCTGCTAGACAGAGGCACAGTAAACTAATCTTAAAAGGGTATCTTCTGTGACCTACTTTACAGACGCACAGTAGGCTAATCTAATAGGGAGGCGGAAGCCAAATACACTCTGGCTAGGCTTATAAATGCCCTAGGGCAGATAGCCTAGTATCTACCTATGAACCTATGAACCTAAGAATTCTGAGGAACGTGTCACTGAAATATTCAACTGCTGTATAGAGGGGTAGGATTTTAAGGGGAAAACAATTAATTTGCTTAAGTGTGGATATTAGTATTTGCTGGTTGAAGCTTTACTTATTACGTATTTGGCGATGAGTTGTGTGTTTGACTGGGTTGGTATGCTGTCTTAGTAAGTAGGTGGGTGTGTGATCATTGACGCTGTCAGAGAAACAGCCAGAGTGTTGGAAGTGGGAAGGTTTATTTGTTGGAATCCAGTCTAGGATAGCCTGTTTGCTTGTTTTTTTATCTATTCTGGTGGGGGATTTGATAATTTGTGAGAAACCATACAGGTTAATAAGATTGTGTGGATTGTTGGAGTTATATGAGAGCCAATCTGTGTTAAAGTCACCCAGTATATTTTTGTTAGGAATATTTTTGGATGTCCAGTGGAGGAGATATTCTTTGGTGGCTGTGTTGTTACCTGGGGGGATATAAGTAGGCATTCAAATTATATGTTTGTTTGGGTTGATTTGAAGTTTAGTCCAGAGTATCTCAGTGTTGTCAAAAGCTGGTGGGGATTGATTTGGAGGTTGTAGTGTAAGACAGTTTTTGAACATAATTGCTACCCCTCCACCTTTTTTACCTATTTTACCTGTACGATCTGTCCTAAGAATGTTATAATCTGCAGGAGTGGGGTCATCTCAGTGTCCTTGGTGTGGGACTTAAGTCATGTTTCTGTTAAAATGATAATGTCTGGGGTGTAAAGAGAGAGGGTGGTGTGGAATTCCTGTATCTTGTTTAGAATACTTCTAAGGTTAATATTTGCTAGTAGCAAATCCGATCCTTTGTGAGTTAAGTATATTCAGTGGTTGAGGGTAGGGCTTGTTGCCTGGAGGGGGGATTGTACTGGGTCCTGGATTTGGGGTGTATGTCACCACTTACCATAAGTTTTGATGCTATATTAACAATGAAGTTTATGAACTTAGTCTTACGTTTGTCATATGTAAAGGTAATATTAGTTAACTAATGATGTATGGGGTATATAGTGGGTGCGTTGGTCAAGGCCAAGGCATTGTAAGTAAAAGGATATGTTTTTTTTCATCAAATAAGTGTTGTGTTGCCGATTTTATAGTGAATATTTTTATAACGTCTTATGCTGCAGTGTCTGTGGTTGATTCTGGATGGTGTAGATGATTTTGTTTCTTTTTTTTTTTTTAATGGTCTATGTAGACTTTCCAATACACTGAGACAATTGTAGCAATGTAATTATTGTAGAATATGTGTATGTGCAATCAGAACAGTGGTGTTGACTAGTCAGATTAGGATGAGACTCAAAAGAATCTTTATACTAGCCCAGTTACCCAGGTGAACAGAATGTTTTCAGTGAACATAAAGCTTCATTATTTGTTCATTGAGCAGTCCCTTTCAAAATATATATCCACATATATCTATCTCTTTACCCTGCAATTTGTGTTGTCCATTTGAATACTGGAGAAGGAAAGGACATGAGTTGTAACAGTGTAAGAACGAACATGAGAAACATTTATCACACAGGATTTAGTGAGTGAATGAAGTCTGTTTGGAGTTTAGCACCACAGGGCTCATTAAATCCTTTCTGATACACTTATTTCATGTATGCTCTTCACTGCTTCACTGTACTTCCCCAGTGATGGCTTTCTGGATCTTATTGCACTTCTTGTGAGACTTGCTTTTTGTTCTGTGTTTTCCTGGGGTACTTCCGTTTTTAAAGAACCCCCATGGTTTTGCCTCATATTTCTGCCTGCCCCTTGTTAAATGGATGTTACTGTAATAAATCACAGAGGCTTTCAGTCATCCAGTGATGCCATATATTAGCAATTTGGAAAATACACATTGAAGCCAAATGTGTCGTTCCATTAAATATTTAAGTGGATTGTAGTTAAATGTAAAAATCATCATTGCTTTTGGGCACACAGTGATTTCTTTTTAATTAGATAGTGTGTTGTGTAAGAGTTCCTTATGTTTTTGTGCAGACAGTAGGTCTTTTTTTATAGGTTAAAGTTGCTGAAATTGTAGAGTAAAGCAAACCCTGCTGGACTATTTACTTGTTGAGAGTACTGGAATTCCCAGATTGTACACTTGGGAAAGCAGATGTCAGCAGCTGACGAACATGAATGAACTAAGTGTATGATGCTGGATTTATTGGGAGATTTCATGAAGTGCTGTTGGAGTTTTGTTTGAAAGAGCTTTACACATCCTGCGTGATAGATTTATTTCATGTCTGCACTTGTACTACTGTTGTTTGCTCCCACAGTACGCATTTCCTTTTTTTCTTTCTCCTTTGCACTTGTGTCAGTTCTTTTTGTAGGTTCATAGGTTCATAGAAGGTTACTAGGCTAATGGCCCTAGACCCCTTACAAGCTTAGCCATATTAATCCTGAGTTGTCGCTGGTTAGGTTAGTGAAGTTCGCAGAGGTAAGGCTCTATGGCAGTTAATACAGACTTCCTCTGTCCAGGAGGGACATGGCCATCACCCCAGGAGTGAATTTGCAGTCACCCATCCATTGATCTAGGTTGCATATGAAGTGGGTCAGGGAGGGGCTTTGTTTCACATGAACTGGAAGCTTGTTCCATACAAGTGGCAGTCTCTGTCAGATGCATCTACATCTCCAGTGTGACCTGTTCATGTCAGAGGTTAGGTTAAGATCCCTGCAGTTAGGGACCCTCATGCAGTTTGATTTACAAATGTGTATCACTTCTATCAGGGCCGAGTTAGAGACTGCCCTGTAAGCCATGTACCACTCACCCCTTAGCAACCTGTAGTAGACAGAATACAGTAACAGGGCTTTCAGTCTTTCTGCATAAGACTTGTTTTGTGTACCCTGTAATTTCATGGTGTGAAACCTCTGTGGTCACTCCGATTGTTGCAGGTGTCTAGTGAGGTACATGCAAAAGAAAGCATTGTACTTAGTTATTGGTCTGATGAGGGACGAGTATAATGGAATTATAACATCCTTAGATTTAGAAGCAATGCCTTTACTTATAAGATGCACTATATAGAAGGAATTCCTTACTACCATGGATACGTGTTGGTCAAAGTTCAGATTGCTATCAACCTGAGTAACCAGATCATGTACTACTGGGTCTACTCTTAGGGGGTGCTGTCTATAATGTAATTAGTAGGGATATCAGGTTTCCAAAATGAATAATAATGCATTTTTTTGCATTTAGCTTTAACCCGTGGCTTTCGTACCAATCATTTGTCTGCATTAACCCTGCCTACACTATATTAAAAACATTGGGGACTCAATGCTTGCTCCCAGTTTGGAATCGTGAACGAACTTAATCAGCCACAGGCCGAGCAAGTTTGCCTGAACTTCTGAGGAATAAATTACAAACTTTAAGGGCCCAGTAGAGAAACTTGTGGTACGGCTCTGGTGACTGGTCTTTTGCTAAAGGTGAAATCACCAACTTTGGCAGTATGTGTCCTGTCAGTGAGCCATTTAGTTACCCATCTGTTAATGTAGGGTTTAATTTCCAGTTGGGAGAATTTCTCTATAATACCTGAGTGAGGGATTGTGTCAAATGCCTTGGCTTGGTTAATGTAGGTGGCATGCACTGTCTTTCCTTCATCAAGGGCCTTGGTGACTTTCTGGAAGAAGTCAATCATGTTTAACAGGCTCTCTTTAATGAATCCGAACTGGGTTGAGTCCAGAGTTTACAAATGGCCTATGTCTTTGTTAATAAGGTCCATAATGATTCTTTCCATTGCCTTACAGATGAGGATAGTCAAGCTTATAGGACTATAATTCCCTGTGCAAAGGAATTACAGTTACTGTCCTCATTTCAACTGGAACCTTTCTAGTTCACAAGCTGTGGTTAAACAGTGATCCAAATGGGTCTGCTAGGTCATGTTTTAAGTTGTTTAAAAGGCAGTCTGGGGTGTGGTCTGGTCCCACTGATGCCGTGTTTTTTGCTTTGGAGAGCACTGAGACGACCTGCTCTGTTGAGGTAATAAACCGAGGGAGGATGGCAGGTTTACATTGGGAGATGACTGGAAAAATAGGGAGGTGAAGTTTGTTCCAAATCTGTCAACTAGCAGGTTGGCTATTACATTCAGTTGAGTATGGATGGTACCATTCTGTAGTCTACAGCAAGGGTCATTACATAAAGTTACACAGACTGAAGCACAAACAGTCAGTCTGTCCGTCAAATAAATCAGTAATTAAATGCATTTAGGAACAAAGGAGAATTGGAACAGGGTAAGATTCATATTAGTGAGGGTAGGTATAAACCCATATGTCACCTGGTGGATAGCCAACTGGCTCACAGACAGGACCCTGGAAGTTAGAATTGGAGAGTCCATCTCTAGAAAGAGGCCAGTCACAAGTGGAGTCCCTCAAGGATCAGTCCTTGAACCGCTCCTTTTGGGCATTTACTTCTCAGAATTCAAGGCCAGTGTCAACAGTCTCTGACTGACTAAATTTGCAGATGATTGTAAATTTAGGAGCTGTCAGTGAATCTCACACTCACACAAATGTTCTCCAGGAGGGGATGACACAGACAAACAAGTGATGTTAGGGCCATGGACTAAAACTAAATGCCAAGAAATACAAAATAGTATCCTTTGGGAAGTCATCCATCCCTGGTAACTATCATATTGACAACACACCCCTTAGAGTTGATCCAGTAGTCAGGGACTTAGGGACACACATAGATAGTAATCTAGCCTTTGACCATCATGTGTCTACAGTGGTGAGGAAATATTTCTATGTTGCGCAACTTATAGACAAAGGTATGGCATCTAAGTCCAAGGAAGTCATTGTTCCACTGTATTTGGCATTCATCAGACCTGTCATTGAGTATAAGGCCCCCTTTGATATTTACCTAACCAGACATATCCACCAATTGGAATGCCCACAGAGGTTCCTCAATAAAAGAATACAGGGCATAAGTAAAATGTCCTATGCATATTGCCTCAAAGACATATCCCTGTATTCTGTCTCCTACAGGCTTTTGAGGGAAGATCTATGCCTGGCATACAGGGCATTGTCAGACCCCACTCTGATGGACCTCCTGCATATCCACAAAGCAAACACCAGAATTACCTGTTCTAAAGACATAAACCTTTCCTATGATATAAATAGGACATTCTGGAGAGATAGGTATGTATCCCAGAGACTATCCCATCTATGGAACAGGCTCCCCATCCATGTGAACAGAGTTCCTCCCTAACCCAATTCAAGTGTAACTTGGAAATTGAAAGGGAAACTGGAAATCCGTCCCTGGTTTGGCATCTATGTCAGTAACGGACAGAGGCAACCTATAAATGGTTTATTGCCAGGCCCATGGTAACACTTATCAAGGGTATCAGAACTTTTCAGAGATTTGGAATACGTAGCTAGGCTTAAAAAGGCCCTTGTGGTCATTAGCCTATTAAACACCTATGAACGTTGTTGTTGTTGTGTCTTTCGGTTTTTCCCGGTTAGGGGTCGCCACAGCGGAACTCTGGTCCGCTAATGATTGGCAGTTGATCGTTACATGCCGAGTTGCCAGCCCTGACGCACAACACCTATGAACATATGAACCTAAAATGCTTTGCATACAATCTAGTAACACAGGCAACATCAATATGATAAATTATTTTCTAGCATGGTGTGGTCTCTCTTACAGAGGAAAACTACAGTCATGTGAATCACCACAATGATAGCCTGCATTAAAATATGCGTGTGGGTGTTATACATCAATTGGGTAAGTGCTACAATCTCAAATGTTCTTTCAACTCAGTGAGCTTCTCAGAAAAGCAGCGGCTCCATCTGTATTTGAGGTTAGGTATTGCAGAGCGAACATGCTGGTAAGACAGACTGCCTGCAGTACCAACTTCCATATGCTGGTGGTGCTGTACTCTGTTATTTAGAGCTGTGGGGGGAAGAGCTGAGGCTTATGTGCATGCATAGACTGGTGTAGTGTGAGCCATTCCCAAACTCCACAGACTATATCTGCCATTGTTTTGTATTCAAAAAAATTGATTTAATTTCCTGAAGGACTACAGGTTCTGCAACCTTTACTCACCTTGAACAGGGAATATTTAGATATGATAGACATGCCACCCTACAGGTGGAACTCCTGCACTAGACAGCTTCATGGTAATGCAGCTCCACCTGGATGTCAAACCTGGTTCGCTGACAGCAGTACCACATATGACATACAGGTGGAGCTGCTGTACTGGTGAAAATCAGTTGACCTCCTCTGCCCCACCAAATCCTTAAGAGGTTTTGGCTATTCTCAGAAAAGATTATGAATTTCAGTTCCATAGAAATTTATAGAATTGTACTATCTTGATTTTGTAACAGACGAGTACCAGTAAGAGTGAAAGGGAAGGTCTACAAGAGGGTAGTGAGACCAGCTATGTTATAGGGGTTGGAGACAATGGCATTGACAAAAAGACAGGAGTCAGAGCTTGACGTGGCAGAGTTGAAGATGTTAAGATTTGCACTGGGTGTGACGAGGGTGGACAGGATTAGGAATAAGTATATTAGAGGGTCAGCCCAGGTTGGAAGGTTTGGAGACAAAGCCAGAGAGGCACGATTACGTTGGTTTGGACATGTGCTGAGGAGGGATGCTGAGTATATTGGGAAAAAGATGCTAAGGATGAAGCTGCCAGGTAACAGGAAAAGAGGAAGGCCTAAGATAAGGTCTATGGATGTGGTGAGAGAGGACATGCAGGTGGTTGGTGTGACAGAGCAAGATGCAGAGGACAGGAAGAAATGGAAACAGTCGATCTGCTGTGGCGACCCTTAACGGGAACAGCCGAAAGAAGAAGAAGAAGACTATCTTGATGTATTGAGCTACACAATGTTTGATTCCCTGATGACATCATCAGAAAGTGCAAATAGATGACATAGAATCAGAAAGTCATTCGACATAAGCTCAGCATGCACTACAAAAGGACACAAGTTTTTTAAATGCAATAAATATAATTGCACTGATGCAGCTAAAGTAAAAACTACATATTTCAGAATCAGTCTGAATGGAAAAATGAGGGTCTGAATGGAATAAAGAGGAGTTCAAATGGAGAAACGATGCAATCAGCAAGAAAAGGAGAGCGGTGTTGCTGGAACTGAACCCAGCCACAAGTACTGGTGAGCACTTTTGTGTGGTGGACCCTGTTTTCACAAAATCTGACCAAGACAACACTGATATATGGACTGATTTTTATATAACTTATATCATGGACAGAAGTAAGTTCAAAAATAAAAGAGATTGATGCAGAAGTTTCAGGATAAAACAAGTGCCCAATCCTGGTGTACGCAGTGGTGCCAGGACTAGAAAAAATATCAGTGTAATATCCTCAGGGCATGGAACATTCCTACAACAGGGATAGACCAGGGTCAGGAGGAGGATGGACCCCTGTTATAGAAGGAAGCAGTAGTCCACAAAAAGCACAAACACTGAGGCCACACAACAGCCATGAAGATGATTCCGTGGACTGTTGAGGATAAGGAAGAAACAATGTATCGATGTTATTATACAAGCAGCCAGGAATTCCCAGATAGAAGAGCTTCAGAAAGATTAAGGCAGAAATTAGAGGAAAGAAAAATAGTTACACAAGGAAAACTGTCAAAAGCTTCAAATACAAATTTGTGTTCATTAATACAACAGATGTAAGGAAAACATTACATACATGTAGAAACTTTTGTTCACATGGAAAAAGAAGGAACAGGAAGTTAGAAAATATAAGAACACAATCCTGAGATTTTTGAAAGGTATAAAAAAGAAACGTGAACACGGGAAAGAAAAAGAGATCTAATGTGGTGTAAAATTTATGCAAAGGTGAAAGCAAAGCAAATAAATAAAAAAGCATCTCCAAAGATATTTGAAGACAAATACAGGGGAAAGGCACCCTGATGGGGAAACCTTTACAATACAAAAAATAAATACATGAATGAAATAAAATAAGAACTCAAAGGGGAATGTAGACGAGGAGATTAGTCATACAGAAGTTAAATAGAAACTGAAGTTATGGAATACCTGTGAAGTGAAGGATTTAGTGTAGACAGTCTAACACAGGTTGTCACAGCCTGACTGAACGAGTCCCCAAATTAAGGAGAAACAGGTGAGCTCCAGACATCCAAAGAAGAAATATGGACATGAGAAAGAAAAAGAGATTTGATATGGAGCAATATCTATGCAACGGAGAAAGTAAAAACTAATCAATACAAAAAGCAACACCAAAGATATTCGAAGAGAAATAAAGCAAAGGCACCTACAGTGGATATAAAAAGTGTACACACCCCTGTTAAAATGCCAGGTTTTTGTGATATAAAAAAATGAGTCAGACCAAAACCAAAAGCACGCACGTGAGACTGAGTGCAAGGTTCAACCAATTGCCCAAAACACAATCCAAAAACGAACCAGCACAAGGTAGAATACGGCTATATTATCATTTATTAATCCAAAAACATACCGGTTTCAGCTATATTGAGCCTTCTTCAGTGTAAATAATTACAATGATGAACAACAGCTCCATTCCGGTATAGCCTTTATATAGAAAAATGTATTGATATAACAAGATGTCTTAAAGGCATATCCCCTAAATTGAAACACATTCAATATGCATATATCAAAAGCAAGAATTATGTTAAAATTATATTATAATTCACAATTGGTGCTGAAAACATTATTATATTCATATATAATGATATATGCAATATTAGATATGTGATAATATACATATTATTATACATAAAAGATGCATCTTATAATATATAGGAAATATGCATAGTATAATGCATAGAAAAGTAGGCTGACACTTATTCCAATTCATTTAATCCAGGTTTGAAAACAGCCCCTAACCTGGTAATCCAAGTTGATTCCATATTGTTAAGTCTATCGTGCCAGCCTGCTTTAAAGTTTCTATGCATAGAAATCTTGTCAATAATAATAAATTTAAATTGTGAAGTGGGATGACTGATAGTATGTTTGTATAAAGCATTGGACAACCTGTGGTTTCTAATAGCACTAAGATGTTCACTAATACTCAATTTTAGAGGTCTAGATGTCTGGCCAACATAAAATGAAGAACAGGTGCATGTCGCTAAATAGATGACCCAATCTGAACTGCAGTTGCCAAAAATGTTAATCTGATATACCTTAGAGATGTTTTTACTAGAAAATTCCTTGTTTTCAAGATATGTTCACAGGCACTGCAGTGTCCGCATGTGAAGCATCCAACCGAAGGGTCACCAAAAAGTGTCGTTTGGACTGTTTTGGCAGGTTTATATCTTTTATAATGAGTCAATTGAGAATTAATAGTGCGACCCCTGTGATATGAGAATGCACATTTTTCTGGTAAAATCTCATTAAGGTATTCATCAGCCTTCAAAATGTCCCAATGTTTATTAATAATCTCCCTGAATCTGATTGTATTATTCCCAAAAGTAGTAACAAGCCTGATTGGCTGAGCAATATTAGGTTTATCCTCATTCCTATGTTGTTTATATTGTAATAACGTGGAGTGTGATGTCTCCTTGGACTGGTCAAAAGTTTTGGAAATATGATATTTGGAATATCCACGACTCACAAGCCTATTGGACAGCTCTTGTGCACTTTGTAATCCTCATCAGATGAGCAAATGCGTTTGATGCGTAAAAATTGGGATTTCGGGATGTTTCGGGTGATGTGGCGGGGATGGAAACTTGTGCTGGTTCGTTTTTGGATTGTGTTTTATAAAAAAATGAGACCACAATAAATCATTTCAGAACTTTACCCAACTTTAATGTCACCTATATCCAGTACAATTCAATTGAAAACCAAATCTGTTAGGGGAAAAATATAAAATATAAAAGTACAATCAGCTGGTTGCACAAGTGTGCACAACCTTAAACTAATACTTTGTTGAAGCACCTTTTGCTTTAATTACAGCATTCAATCTTCTTGGGTAGGAGTCTTTCAGCATGGCGCATCTTGACTTGGCAATATTTGCCCCCTCTTATTTGCACAAAAGTGCTCCAAATATGTCAGATAGCGAGGGCATCTCTTGTGCACATCCCTCTTCAGGTCACCCCACAGATTTTCTATTGGATTTAGGTCTGGGCTCTGACTGGGCCATTACAAAACTTTAATTTTCTTCTGGAGAAGCTTTTTTTGTTGATTTGGATGTATGTTTTGGGTCATTATCGTGTTGAAAATTGAAATTCCTCTTTAGCTTCAGCTTTCTAGCAGATGCCTGAAGGTTTTGGAACTGTTCATAATTCCTCCACCTTGACTAAAGCCCAGTTCCAGCTGAAGAAAAGCAACCCCAAAGCATGATACTGCCACCACCATGCTTCACTGTGGGGATGGTGTTCTTTTGGTGATGCGAAGTTTTGTTTTTGCGCCAAACGTAACTTTTGGAATTGTGGCCAAAAAGTTCAGCCTTGGTCTCATCAGACGATAACACATTTTCCCAGATGCTTTTGGGAGACTTGGTGTACTGTTTTGTAAATTTTAGCCAGGCCTGAATGTTTTTCTGTGTAAGAAAAGGCTTCCATCTTGCAACCCTACCCTGTAGTCCAGACATATAGAAAATATGGAAGATTGTTGTTACATATAGTACACAACCAGTACTTGACAGAAATTCCGGCAGCTCCTTCAGTGTTGCTGTAGGTCACTTGGCAGCTTCCCTGGCCAGTTTTTGTCTTGTCCTTTACATCCAGTTCATTGCAATGTCACTGTTGTCCCATATTGTTTCCACTTTTTGATGACTGTCTTCACTTTGTTCCATTGTATATCCAATGCTGTGGAAATTTTTTTGTACCCTTCTTCTGACTGATACCATTTAACAATGAAATCCCTTTGATGCTTTGTAAGCTGTCTGCGAACCATGGCTTTTGCTGTAGCAGGCAACTGAGTAAATGTCAGGAAAATTCTACTAGGATAGCTGAACTTTATTTGGGGTTAATCAGAGTCTCTTTAATTGATGGCAGGTGTGTACCCAAGAAGACTGAATGCTGTAAGTAAATCAAAAGGTGCATCAACAAAGTACTAGTTTAGGGGTGTGCACACACAATAAAGTACTAGTTTAAGGGTGTGCACACACAATAAAGTATTAGTTTAAGGGTGTGCACACACAATAAAGTATTAGTTTAAGGGTGTGCACACACAATAAAGTATTAGTTTAAGGGTGTGCACACACAATAAAGTATTAGTTTAAGGGTGTGCACACACAATAAAGTATTAGTTTAAGGGTGTGCACACACAATAAAGTATTAGTTTAAGGGTGTGCACACACAATAAAGTATTAGTTTAAGGGTGTGCACACACAATAAAGTATTAGTTTAAGGGTGTGCACACACAATAAAGTATTAGTTTAAGGGTGTGCACACACAATAAAGTATTAGTTTAAGGGTGTGCACACACAATAAAGTATTAGTTTAAGGGTGTGCACACACAATAAAGTATTAGTTTAAGGGTGTGCACACACAATAAAGTATTAGTTTAAGGGTGTGCACACACAATAAAGTATTAGTTTAAGGGTGTGCACACACAATAAAGTATTAGTTTAAGGGTGTGCACACACAATAAAGTATTAGTTTAAGGGTGTGCACACACAATAAAGTATTAGTTTAAGGGTGTGCACACACAATAAAGTATTAGTTTAAGGGTGTGCACATTTATGCAACCGGTGTACTGTACGTTTTTTATTTTTTATATTTTCCCATAACAGATTTGTTTGATTTTCAATTGAATTGTACAGGTTATAGGTCACATTAAAGGTGGGAAAAGTTTTGAAATGATTTATTGTGGTCTCATTTTTTATATCACAAAACCTGGCATTTTAACAGGGGTGTGTACACTTTTTATATCCACTCTAGATATGGAAAATGTCACAATACAAAAAATAATAAAACAAAGGGGGAAAGTAGAAAAGAGGGTTTGTAATGAAGAAGTTAAAGAAATGGAAACTGAATTATGGATCACCTGCAAAGCAAAGGATTTAGTGGAGAAAATCCAACTTATGTAATATCACAGCATGATGGAAAAATGAGTTCCCAAATTTATTTTATTAATTTATTTTATTTTACATTTGTTTACCAGGAGAGTCTGACTGGGAGAACCCCTTTTCAGCAGTGACCCATGGAGTAAAGCTCCACATCAAGACAGAGCACAGTAACACAGTAATAAGATTCATAACATGAATGCTTTTTATACAATGATAAAGAAATGTACAGTGCAATTGTACTGTGAAGTACATAAACAGCAGAAATAATCAGGTGAGGTTAGCAAGAAGTCATAGTATGAATAACAATACAATTGAGCAGTATAGGAAAGTCTGATTATTTGGTTCTTATTGTGATTCATAATTAATTGGTATATGGAAGTTTTGTGAACTTATCTATGCAGTATAATATACAATTTATAGTAAAGAAATGGAGACTCGTGTGTTTGTAACAGGTTCTGTTCCATTTTATTAATAAAGGAAACAGGTGGAAGAAGAAGTGAGGAAGGCAGGGATGAGTAAAAGGAGTAAAAGGTGAACGATTTTGGTTGTGAAGGTAAGTTTGAGTTTTTTTGTTTAAGAAAGTGTGATAGTGAACAGGTAGAATAAGAAAAAAAAACAAAATGCACATGTGTGTGAGACAGTAACACGTTACAGAGACAGTTTTGTGAGAGAGACAGAAATACTTATATTAGTTTATACTTAGCCTGGGCTGTTACATGAGCAAAGCCATGCGTCTGGTAAGTGTTGTTTGAGTTTTTAAACTGGGTTAGGTTGGGGTGCTTCTGATAGACTGCGGTAACAAATTCCAGGATTTAGCAACATGGTAGGAACATAGGCAGTCCCCAGCAGTGTTTTTAGATTTAATGACTTGGAGTAGTGATTTGTTTGCTCAGCGAAGTTTACTTATGTTGGAGAACGGCTGAAGCACATTTAAAAGAGCTGCAGTTTTCTCAGGTTAATACAGTAGTTTGTCGGCCATAGTTAACTGGTTATAAGTTAGTAGTTGTGGCTGTTCTAGCCAGGTGAGTTTTTTAGAGTGAGACAGTGGTGTGTCCTGTATGGAGTATGTGGCAAATTTTGTTATTTTGTTGTAGCATGTTTCTAATTTGTCTAAGTCAGTTTTTCTAAGGTTGATAAGGATGGTCGAGGCGTAGAGTAGAGTAGACAGTAGGTGGGTTCTGACAATAGCAATTCTAGAGGTATCCGTTAGGCAGTTTTTGTTTCTATAAAGGGTTCCCGTGTTTTGCGTATTTTTTAATTGTTCGACATATGTGTAAGCTGAATCTTAGTCTGTTATTGAGGAAAACACTCAAACAACATGTAAACAGCCCCTGGACATGTCTCTGTGATGATACCACCTGAACCCTGCCCCTACCCCATAACTGCTTTCATCCCACTCTCTCTCCTTTACTCTCCCCTACCCCCTCCTTTTATTCAAATTTAGACTCAGATAGCCCCAACATGACTTTTACTTTTTCTTGCTTCCTTTCCCTGCTGGTACCTGTTATCCTCACTCTGTCGCTTTCTTCTTATTGTTACTAACAAGGGATATTTTTACTAATACTTCATAGTCTGCCACATGTTTGTCATGTACATTACTTTTTCATGTTACTTTTTCATGTTAATCTTATTGTTGTAACGTGGAGCTTTTCTGCCTGAGTCTCAGCTGAAAAAATGCCTTTGCGTAGTCGGACCATCCCGGTCAACATATGTCAGATAAATAAATAAATACATAAACAGGTAGAACAGGAAGCATCTGATCACTTGCCTCATAAAGATGTTCTGGAATCTTCAGTAGGAAACCCGTACAAAAGTTCAGCTGAAGTTACACAGCAATGGAAGGAGCAGGAAACGGTGACAACTCTGATGCAGGCAATGTTGTGGAGGGATGGGTTAGTGAGTACCCATATGAAGGAGCAACACACTACACAGGATGCAGCTGAAGAAGGTATGTCACAGGAAGATGTTCTGGAACTTTCTGTAGAATCCCTGTAGGAAACAGAGAGCAAAGAATGTGCCCTCAGTTTAGAAGAAAAGGATCTAAAGGAAGAGTTGTTTGAATTATTAGAGATAGATAGACGTATTAAGATCAGTGAAAGAACGTGATTACATAAAGTAAACAAGGCCCAAAATGTTAGAAGTCTGATAAAATAGTTGAACACAGTAATCAAGACTATCAGTAGAAATGTATGTGATATAACATAAGTAAACAGGATGTATTACTGTGCAGCTAAATTAATGACAGATAAAGTCGTACCACAAAAATGCAGAGCAGAAAGGGAAAGGAAGTGACGAAATAAAATGCCATCAAGGAAACATCAAATAGAGAAAACTGTACAGCAATTAAGGCGATAAGTGTCACTGTTAGAAGGGTATAGAACAGGGAACAGATCAACAAAATACTTAGAAAGAAAGGCATGATAAAAGCAAACACGGTATCAGAACAGACCAGGATCTATCATACACTATTGAAAATAATAAACTACAGATATCAGCACAGGCAAGAAAACTTAGAAAATATGCAGATAAACATAAAAGAAAATTGAAAAATAAGCAATTCATTGATAATCCAAAAAAAAGGTTTTATAGGAAACTGGGAAACAAAGCAAAAAGAATAGAAACCTCACCAAAAAAGAAGAAATAAACACATTTTGGGGAAATATTTATGAAGACACTGTGCAACATAACAAAGATAACTGACTTCTTGTTACAGGTTTGTATTTGTTTTGGAGAACATAAGAGGGAAATATGAACATGTGCAGATATATTATTTATAATTGTAAACTGAAATATCCTAAGTGAAAGCTTAGCCAGCTTTTTAGGCAAGATGTGCTGTGGAGTCATTTGTATGATAAATTACTGACTTCTTGTTACAGGCTTGTATGTGTTTTGGAGAACAGCAGTGGAAAATGTTAATATGTGCAGTTATATCCTGTGCTTGTGATTGCAAACTGAAAAGTTGTGAACATAAGAAGAAAATGCAGACATGTGCAGATATATTCTTTGTGAATTGAAATGTCCTAAGTGAAAGCTTAGCCATCTTTTTAGGCAAGATGTGCTGTGGAGTCATTTGTATGATAAATTACTGACTTCTTGTTACAGGCTTGTATGTGTTTTGGAGAACAGAAGTGGAAAATGCTAATATGTGCTTGTGACTGCAAACTGAAATGTTATGGAAATTTGAATCTAGATACTTTATATATAGGCTTTTAGAAGTGTATACATATACATTCAGATTTCTAGTTGAGTTAATGGCATGTACCTTGTAGGATGTTGCTTTAAATTTGATTGTTCACACCAGAACAATTTATTGGTTGGTTTTAATCATGTGTCTTAAGAGGATATTTAAACCAAGAGTTGTTTTTAAAATATATTAGACATCTGAAGAAGTGGGGCTAGCCATGAAAGTGCTTGTGTCGAATAAAGGTTTTTATACTGGATAATACAGCCATCCAAGGGTGCCCGCAGGCAGGTGCAAGGGGGTGCACTTGCACCCCCCTGGAATCTGCTGACTAGTTAATCTTAAAAAAAGTTTTTTGGGCGTTCTTCTTTAAGAACGCCCTTCAAGTCCAGGCGCAGATGCTGACATCATCGCGCGGTGCACAGTTTGCGAGCGGGAACTGAAACAGACGGTTTCAGGTTTGCGATGGATTTACTGTACCTGCGACTCACATCGCATTATATTAGTTTGGGGATGCTGTAGTGACTGACAGTACAATTTACAAAAATTATAAACAGCAGGATGCAGAACACTAAACACTGAGGAAATCTGATATTGATTAGCATATAGTGTGGTCTGCCTGAATTCCACCTCATGGTTTATTCTCTGTTGACTTGATAATCCAGGAACCTTTCTTCAACATGTGGGGTGAGACCCGTATAGGTATTTTCAAAACAGTTTTGATGTGACATGCTATTTCAAATGTTTAGAAGAGATCAAGGCACACAGCTTCATCTCTTTTTCCTAATGAGGTTGTTAATGTAGATCAAATTCTCTGAGGTACGTTTCACAAACCTGATATGGATGGGGGTTTTTTGGTACTTACTTCTGCAGGATGCTACCATGCTGGCTTTCTGTGGAATGTTTGCATTATTTCTTTTGACAATAGTTTCAGCAGTTGTTGCATATCACTTGACAGTTTTTGGATGAGGCATTTAGTGTTTGGGATATTTACAGCCTTAACAAAACAAACTGATTTGGCCACTGTGTTGACTCTAGTGTGCGCGTGTGTGTGTGTGTGTGTGTGTGTGTGTGTGTGTGTGTGTGTGTGTGTGTGTGTGTGTGTGTGTGTGTGTGTGTGTGTGTGTGTGTGTGTGTGTGTGTGTGTGTGTGTGTGCGCGCGCGTGTGTGTGTGTATGTGTGTGTTTCTGATACACTTTTATTTCAAAAGAATAGTACTTCTGGATGGAACTTGTGAATTCTAATATATCAGCTATTTTGCAATTATTTTGCTAATGGGTATTCAGATTAAACAGTAGCACTAAGTACTTTTATTGCAATAATCCAAAACCTGCAGGCAAACAGATCCTTCAGCAACAAGATGAAAGTACAAAAAGTAAAAAGAGAAGGCTTCAGACCACGGCACATAAAATCTGTTCATTAAAATTTTTAAGATTTTATGTGCCGTGGTCTGGAGCCTTCTCTTTTTACTTTTTGTACTTTTATTGCAACCATGATTCTTTGTTTTGCAGACTTTTATGTGAATAAGATATTGGGAAGCCAGAGGATAATACAGAAATGATGGATAAATATGAGTGATTATATTAATTTACCTGGTCAGTAACCATTCCAGTGAAACATGTAGGATATGAAACAAAAAGCTGAAATGAGCATTCAGAACTTTTATACTGATTTTATTCAGAGTCTGCAATTTCTGTAGTAAGCTTATTTTAATGATGGGCAGGGGTGGGGTGCAGGTGGATCTCTCCAGTCATTCAGCTGGCTGCATTCAAATGGGATTTTGGTGAAATGATCGCTTTAACTTTACTGTGTCTTAAACAGTGGTTATAGTAGTTGTGATAAGAAGAAAACCTTACTTTAATAAACAGATCACATGCAGGTAAAAAAATGCATTGTTTGTGAAAAAAGGCTAAGCCATAAGAGGTTATTTTGAAGGAGATGTTGGTAGTGAGGAATAGACAGTAGGAGGTATGTGTTTCTGATTTTGGAGATGATGTGCCTAATATAGAATGAGGGTGCAAAACATTAGAAGAACTGTAAGTGAATGCATCAGAAGAATTAATGGGGTACATGCAAAGATTTATAAGAATGTAGCTAATTATATAATTAGGTCTGTGGCTTTAAGTTGAAATTAATGCTTGATCTTATGTCAAGTTAAATATCCTATATATGCTTCTGATGTGGTTGCACGTATTTTTTTTTTAGAAAACAAAACACTAAAACTTACTCATTTAACATTACTAAGTGCCCTTCTGCCCTTTACCCAGCTGTAAATGTTTTCTGGCACCTCTGGTGCAAGCTGTTGTCTTCTATGTGTGGGCTATTAGGAAAGTTTGACTTTGTAAAGAAGCCCTTGTTTACAGGTTTTTAACTATCTGCTGGATGTGTTTATCAGATATTAAGTTGTGGTCAGTTATTACTGTCGGTAATTTTATATTTTGTGCTAGGTCATGTCTGCGATTATTGGTTGATAGTATTAAGACATTTGGGTTGGGAGGGTGGCTTAAGTACTAAACTATGAACCTATTATAGTTTGCTTGTTGGGTTATGGGTGTAATTAGCCTTGGTTTAGTTTTAGTCATATTTAGGAGTAGTTTAGAGTGTTGCATCTATTTTTCTGTTTTTGAAAATGAATGCTGTAGGTCAGTTTGGAGCTGTTCGATTGAAGAAGCTGCACATATAGATGGTCATTAGTCTGCACATTCCACTAAACTGTTGATAGTTGTTACATTTTTCTTTAGTAAAAATGAAGAGGAAAACAGAAAGAACTTTTACAGCGGCTGTGTAAAAAATATGATATGTGAAAATGTAATGATCATAACACATTTGTAAAACATCATGAGAAGTACTCTGGACATGAAATGTTATTATGTGTTTTAAAAGGTTTACCCATTAATCTGAGGAGAGGTCACTTGAACTTCATTGGTAATTGAAGTTAAGGGCAGGTCATTCCCTGAGATGAATGGGCATATATTTATACAATGCATTTAAAACTAAAAGCCATGGAGTGCTGAAATAAAATCATTATTTTTTTTTTTTATTTCAATTGATTTGCATGATACATTTTATAAATATTTTATAAGTACTCTAAAGGTTTTTTATAGTAATGTCTTGTGATTACATGAATTACATCACTGGTTATTTAAATGGTGATTTATGATTATAAGTTTTTATAATGAAGTCTCATTACTAATTGTGAGATGAAAGTGCTTAACTGTTGTATTTTTACAGTAAGTTTAGTTGGTTTGTGGTTCTTGGTCTCTGCAGCATTATTTGGATTACAGTTCGATCCTTCTTTTTCATTGCTTATTTTTTATTAATTCCCCAATTATGTTACAATTGTTGGACAAGCAACAAATATTACAATATATATAAATCATGGATCATGTATACAAGAGGAAAATAAAAATGGAAGCTAGTAATAATGAAATTGCTAATATAACAATAAAACATAACTATTTACATAGGTGTCTAATCAATATGAATGAAGTGGTTATTTCTATGATGTAATCAAATCATTACAGCTAGAAATGTCCATTTTCTCCAAGGTTTCCATTACAGTCAACAAAGTATTGAGGTATGATGCTGTTCTGTTGGTTCTATTCTTTAGTGTATTGATGTCCATTTGGCCAACAGTCAAAGTAAGATTCTTAAATTCCTTGAATGAAGGAGAATATTGCTTTTTCCAGTTAATGGTAATTATCTTTCGGGCTATGGTTAGTAAAGTAGGGGATTTACACAACACCAATGATTTTGTTAATTTGAAATTATCATTAAATATAATCTGAAAGAAATAATTTATATTATTCCAATAAGTATCTATTTTTACAGTCATAGAAAATATGTTCCCATGCTTTAAATTTTTGTTCACATCTCCAACAAACATCTTCACTGGCAAACATTAGAGCTACTTTATGGGGAGTAAAAAACTTCTATGTAGGAATCTCCATGAGAATAATTGCCAGTGAAGTGACAGGATAGTGTGTTTCAAAGACATAAGAACAGATTTCCTTCTCATCACCCTCTGGGGGATGTCTGTTTACCAATGTGAAGTAATTCTAGTAAGAATCTTTATGTTTATAATATATTCAGTAAATTTAAGTATGCTGCGAGGAGGACTTCACTGAAGATAACAGACAGGACGCTTATCAGAGTGAGTAAGGTAGGTATGTGTGTGTGTGTGTGTGTGTGTGTGTGTGTGTAATGCCCCAGGTGCTACATGGTGGTGCGTAGAGAATAAGGCTTGAACCCTGTACCTTGGGCCCAGGTGGCAAAAGCCTGAATTCCCTACCCACCACCATTTGTAAAAACATTGCAGATTTTTCCCTCATACTTGTTCTGTTCCTCATAAAATCTGTGGTTTCTGTATTTTTGTGTCCTTGCAAAGTCAGTAGTGCACTGATGCAGTGGTAGCATTGTTGCCTGACAGCTACATGTTCTCTGGTTTGATTCTTGGCTGGGGTCGGAGTGCCTTACCTTCTGTGTGGAGTCTATATGCCCTCCCTGTTTTTATTTCCTTCCATCTTACAAAGACGTGTCTGTCTGGAGTGTTTCTCCCTGGGCCTCTGCTAAAAATTAGCTTTTGTTCCAATCAGACTTTCCTGGTTAACAAATGTTAAAAATGACACACATTTGAATATCAGACTTCATATTCTTCAGAAAGTGCATGGTAACACAAAAGCTTTTATTCTAGCAATTTTCTAAGTGTATAAGATGAATATTTGAAATTTGTCCCTATTTTTGGGACTGTATTCCCCCATTATTGGCTTCATCCAGGTTGTGTGCTAAGGTTGAGAGCTATGGTAAGAACTGAATATGTTTGGGGGCTATATTCCCCCATTACTGGCTTTGTCCGTGTATTTTATGCTAAGAGGTTGAGAGCTATGGTGAGAACTGAATTCACTGAATGTTTGGGGGCTGTATTCACCCATTACTGGCTTTGTTCAGGTGTTTTGTGCTAAGAGGTTGACAGCTGTGCTATGGTGAGAACTGAATTCACTAAATGGTAGCCATTTAAGTTTCTGTCTTCCTCTTTCACAAAACAGCTGATTTGGCATAGTGGTATGTTGGTCTGACTGTTTTGCATAAGGTCCCCTAGGTTCAAGACGTGGCAGTGAAATGTATGGTGGTAACGCAGCATTTTATTCTAGCAACTTTCCAACATTATACAAGCAATGTTTAAAATGTGTCCCTGGTTTTTGGCCTTTTGCCCCCGCCCCCAATACATTTTGGCTTTTTCCAGATTTCTTGTGCTGCAAAGTTCAGAGATACAGCTGAGTGTCGAGTAGATTTTACAAGGAGCTGAGAGCTGCAGAGGAACAAAAGTTTAGTGCTGCTTATGCTTAGTCTGCTTGAATTGTTAGTAGCACAACAGGTAGTGTATTTGCTTTTGATGCTCAAGGTTGTAGGTTCTACTCCCACAGTAGATAGATGCATTGCTGATACTGTACTGTGTTATAAAAGGGGTGGATGCTGCAGTCCTTTTTGGCAAATATACCTAGTAACTATGAACCTGTTATCAGTTTGCTATCCATTCCCTATTGTGGTATTACTAGCTTATTTTTTTAATGCATGCAACATAGGCAATTTATTCTTCAAGGGCAACAGGCACTTTACTGTAGATGAAACAATGACATATAAAGTTGTTTGCTAGCAGCAACCTCTTTATTAGTTACAGATTTCTTTAATGTGGATTTTACTACTACAGAGATTGTGCATATTTACTGATACTGGTGGACTATAGAAGGTTGAGTAGACTTTTTATGATGGAAATGTTCTGAATTGGGCAGTTTTGTCATTTGGTGTATGCATTTTGTTTCATTGTTTACTGGAAAAATGCTCAAAACAATAAATTTAAAATGCCCTCTGACAGCTGTACTATATTGTACAAGGAATATAATGTAATGCAGTTGGGAAGGTGTATCAAAGAACATGTGTATGTTTCATGTTCAAGGGGCCTATGATTTTGAAAATAGCCCAAAGTTAATATTTATCTGCCACTGGCAAAATGTATTTTCTTTGAATGTGGGTTTCAATGCTGTTTCAATGCATGTGAGTTTCAAAGGCAGAGAAGTTTTAATGCTAAGTCTATTTTCATTGTGAGACTGCATTGCTTTGTTTAATAGATGTCTATTAGGGTTTGTGCTGTAAAATGCAAAATAAAACTTTCAAATGAAATCTAAATCATCGGAGAAGTAAAGCAGTATGCACATTACAGTGTTTATGGTAAATGGGGCAAAATAACCAAGGAATGCAGCAATGGAATGGCTGCAGGGGGGAGGCTCCATTCGACCATGATTTTGTGAGGGGGGGGTAGCAATCTCAGACAGCCCCGGTTGAACTATACCTCTCAGTTGTCCATATTTTTGCAGAATGAATAGATATTTGCTTCTTATTTTTGGTTTGTTCCTCATACAATTTGTGATTTTCTAGCAAATAATTTAGGAATGAAGTCATTAAATGACAGACATTGAGTTTCAGATGTCATAACCTTCAGAAAAATGTATGCTAATGCAAGACCTGCTATTCTATCACTTGTCTTAAGTTTATACAAGAACAATTTTTAGTAGTGTTTGTGTGTTCCCCCAATATTTGGCCTTGTCCAGATTTCCTGCATTAAGAGGTTGAGAGGTATGTGCAAATCGCTTTGTAGAATTAGGAATATCCAAATCTCTCCATTGTCCCCAATTTTGGCTCAAAATGTTGATCTCCCCTAATAATCCCTCCTCAAAATGGCAATTTTGGAAGAAAACGTGATTGAAGTCTCCTAGAATACTGTTGTTGTTTTAATGCATAGGGACACCATATTAGTTAGGTAGGAGATATGGACTGATGGGGTACATAGAGAGTTAGGTATGACACAGTAAGGAGTTTTGTTAATGCTAAGTTGGATGTAGAGGAATTCCACGTCATTATCTCATCTAGCAAGTCTGGAGATGAATTGTTCTTTAAGAATATGTAGACACCGTCACCCTTTCATCTAAGGTGGTAGGCCTGAACTTGTGGCAGGTATTGAAATCCTGCATTAAAGGAGTGCTGTCATCGGTCTTGAACTAGGTCTCTGTGATGATGCATATATAGATGTTTTCCAGGGGAAGCAGTGCTTGTAAGGAGTGGACTTTTTAGCTTAGGCTCTGAAAAGGAAATTGGTTATTTTCTAATTCATGTAGCTATAAAATTCAGTATAAAAGCTGTAACAGTTTCTGAATGCAAACACACTATTTATTAAAGCAGGATCATGGTAGGGAGTACTTCAGTACAGAGAGATTCAACTATATACATAGACATGAGTTCCTTTATACCTTTCTGTCAAAAACTAACACACACCATGGTCACACACAGTTTAAAGTTGTTGTAACTTTGAAAAAATCTATTTATGTATTTCTTGCACTAAGAAGTTGAGGTGTGTGTGACAGATTCGGAGAGAGAGAGAAATGCCCTAGTTAGATCTAACAGGTGGAATTTATTTCCAAGTGCATTTTCAAGGAGTTATGAGCTTCAAGGTAAGCAAAGGTTACTGCTGCTCATGCTAAGTCTGCTTAAAATGTGCAACTGTTTTGTTTAGCAAATGGTATCATTATTGTGGTATAGAATTTTAAAGCAGTGTTAGGACAGTAGGTAGCATCTTCATGCAAAGGGCTGTAGGTTCTATTCATACAGCATGTACATTTGTATTTTAAGGGAGTATGGTACTGCTGTTCTTAGTATGTCCTCCTTTGGATGAGACACCTAATAACTATGAACCTGTTTTTCAGCCTGCCACCCATTCCCTATTGCAATATACCAACTTACCATTTATTTTAATGTAGCACAGGCAATTTATTCTTCAAGGGCAACAGGCAGTGAATTTGTAAATGAAACACTGAAATATAAAGCTTTTTCTAGCAACAACCTCTTCATTGGTTTCAGATCCCTTTAATGTGGAATTATTTAGATGACTTTTACTTCTGCAGAGATTCTGCATATTGATTGATATTGGTGGATTGTATGACAGACGTTTGAGTGGCCCTTTATGGTTGAAATGTTCTGAATTGGGCAGTTTGTCATTATTGGCTCAGATGATTTGTTTCATTGCTTAAAGGAAAAATGCTCAGAACTATAAATTTAAAACGCACTCTAACAAGTGGTGCTGTATTATACAAGGGATATAATTCAATTATTATATAGTATAATTAATGCAGTCAGGAAGGTGAATCAAAGAACTTTTGCATGGTTCTAAAAATGCGTGCAAGGAGCCTATGATTTGGAAACAGGCCAAAGGTAAACTTATCCTGCCACTGGCCAGATGCATGTTTGTTGAATGTGGGTTTCGATGCTGTTTCAGTGAATGTGGGTTTCAAAGGTAGAGAAGTTTTAATGCTGTTTGTTTTCATTGTAAGACTATTGCTTTGTTTAGGTTTAGTAAATGTCTATCAGTGTTTGTGCTATAAAATTTGAAATAAAAGTTGTAAATAAAATCCAGATATCTGTAATCATTGTAGAAGTAAAGCATAAAACAATATGCACACTGAGAGATTTGAACAGTGTCTATGACAAATGGGGAGAAATAGCCAAGTAATGGGACACTGGAATGGCTCCGTGGGCGGGGGTGGGGCGGAGTGGGTGGGGCAGCAGAGGGAGTGGGGCTGCATGGGTGGGGCTTGGGTTTGCACCCCCCCCCTGCAAAAAATCCTGCGGGCTCCCTTGCAGCCATCTCCAAGTCCTGGTGTTTTGCCTTTTAACATAAACAAGATGCTGAATGGATGGACCATTTAAAATAAACAGAAGGAAGTTCAAACATAGAGGATATAAAATGGGTGAAGTAATGGCCAGAGAAAGTGAAGCAAAAATAAGACACGCTCTTAGTTAGAAAACCTCAGGCCCAAATGCAGTACCTAACTTTTAGCGGAAAGTATTAAAATTTTTACACGAAGATTTAGCCTTGAGCCAGAACTACTAATATACACATCATGAAGAGACACCAGTCTGGTTAACGACTGGAAAAATGATACTCCTCCGTAACATTGAACCTACATGTTATCCTAAAAACTATAGACCGATAACTTGCCTTCTGATGGTGTACAAACTATATACTGGAACTGATGCAGACAGAGTTTGTAGTTATTTATTAAAAAATATCTCAATTATGACAATAGAACAAAACAGTGACAAAAGGAAGTCGTGGAACAGAAGGGCAACAAAAGAAAGTTATATGGAACAAAGGATCATCTGTTGTTGAATAAAGCCATAACAGAGAATTGTAAAAGGGGGAAGAAACTAAGTATGGCATGGATAAATTACAAAAAAAACATTTGACAGCATCCCACATTCATTGATAAAGGAATACTTACAGATGAATAAGGGACACCCTAGATTGATTAATTGCATGACAGTGACCATGAAACTTTGGCAAACCACTCTGCATCTAAGCCATGATGAAGGACAAATTATTATCACAGGGATAAAAATTCCAAAGGGGATATTCTAGGGTGACACTTTGTCAACGATGCTCTTTTTTTCTTGCCCTTAACCTGTTAAGCTATTTACTTAACAGATTAAGTCATGGTTACAATTTGCATTCCAGAAAAACATCTGCGTAATGACTTCTCATCTTCTTTTTGTGGATGACTTAAGACTGTAGGATTCATCAGAAGAGGTTCTGAAAACACAACTGCAAGTGGCTAAAGCTTTCTTAGATGATATAAGAAGTTCATATAGTCTTGATAAATTTGCAAAAGCAGTGGTGCAGCGGTAGCATTGTTGCCTCACAGCAAGATGTTCTCTGGTTTGGTTCTCGGCTGGGGTGCTTTCTGTATGGAGTCTGCATGCTCTCCCTGCGTTTGTGTGGGTTTACTCTGTTTTCCTCCCACATTAGAAAAATATATGACTGGAGCATTTCTCCCCGGGCCTCCACTGATAATTGGCTTTGTTCCAAGTCTGACTTTCCTGGTTAACAAATGTTAAATAAAAAAAATGAGCATTTAAAACAGAAAAGCTTCATCACCAAGAAAATATCAGTCTTGGACAGGAATATAATATAAAGTAACTTGAGCAGGGGGGAGTGTATAAACATTTGGGAATTGATGAATGATTGTCAGTAAACATGATCACATGTGAGCAGTAAGGAATTTTTTAGAAGACTAAAACTAATATTGAAAACAGCCCTGATGTTTAGGAACAAAGTCCAAGCTATAAACCGATTTAATCTTCCTGATATAACTTACAGTTTTGGGGTGACTGGCCCCAACAGGTGTTGAATCTGGTGGACGGGAAAACAAGAAAAATGCTTCACTTTGCAGATGATACAGAAAAATCTGTGCATACCGAGATTATATATTCCTCATTCTGAAGGAGGTAGGGACCTCCTTATAATTGCTTACATGTATAAATCTGCAGTCATGGGACTGCATACATGTCTGCCGACCTCACAAGATCCAAACATTGTGAAAGTTTTTAAACATGAGGAGAAGTCTAAGATGACCTCCCTGCTTAGTTTAACAGAAGCATATCGATGTCAATCAGGAATGGAAATCAAATCAGAAGTAGATAAAAATCAGGCAGCAACTGCATGTGCCAAAATAAATAAATACATAAATAAATAAACAAACAAACAAACAAATAAATAAATAAATAAATAAATGTAAGGAGGAAGATCAGATGAGATGGCAAAAAATGTGGAAAAGGCATCAATATTGTAGAAAGTAAAGGAAACTCCTGGAGCAATCCGATGTCAGTCAGGAACTGACTCAGGGATGGGTAAAGTGGGGTGAATTTAAATGCAAAGATGAAAGGTTAGTACTAGTGTCCCAGGATAGTTGACTATGTGCACATTGGTTTACAAAGTCCATTGAACATTTTGGAGAAACAGACAAATGCAGGTTCTGTAAAACAGAATTGGAAACAGTCACCCATAGGTTCATAGGATGTTACTAGGCTATTGACCCAAGGGTCTTTGCACACCTAGTTATTAAATCTCATTATAAAACTAGATGAAAAATATCTTCTAAGCCCAAGATTTTTCATTCAAGGACTACCTACATCCAGGAGTGAAGCATGGGTCATCTCCAGCAGAAAAGTATGGTTTCCCATCCATTCATCCAGATTGCACTCAAACAGGGTGATGGAGATGCTCTGATTGATGTGGATTGGAAGCCTATTCCAGAGTAGTGCCAACCTCTCAGAGATGTATCTGTCTCTCCAGCAAGTCCTACTTATGTCGCAGGCAAGAGTGAGGTTCCTGGAATGAGTGACTCTAATCCTATTTGACTTATGGATGTGTAGCATTTCCATTAGATTTGGGTCAGAGATAGCCCTATAAGCCAGACATAAGTCACCTCTATGTAGTGACAGTGACTTCAGAATGGTCCGTATAAGACATCTTGTTGCTGGATGTGATACATTAATGGCAGAGGGCCTGTATACTGAAAGGCATAATAATGCGGCAATACTGTTGCAGTGGGGATTGTGCAAACATTACAATATTGAAGTAGCTGAGAACCACTGGAAACATGAACTACAAAGCATTATAGAGAATGATGAAGTTTATATCACATGGCGTCACCCATTACCGACAGTTCAAAAAACAGGTGTGAGAAAACCAGATATAGTAGTCCATGAAAACTAGCATTGACCATGGAAATTGCTACACCCAGTGATTACAGTCTTATGTACGGAGAGACACAAAGTCATACAATAGCACAATTTGCAGGCAGAAAGGAGAGCAATGTGGAATAAGTTACCCATACAGTTAAACAGCAGTAGGAGCAATGGGTCTTATAAAAATAATTTACCGTCTTATTTAGATATGCTATGGATACATTTAACTTCATATGAATTACAGAAGGAGTCAGTTCCGTGCACATTACGGGTGCTATGAACAGCACTTTTGGCTAATATCAAATAATAAAACAATAGTTACATCATGAACTTTAATCATACCTTAACTTAGGAATGGGGTCTGTTCCTGTCATGGTACTAGAAATCCAAAAGACTCTGAGAAATTAAACCACAAGAAACTACAGAGAAGTAATTTGACAGAAGTTCAACATGCACTACATAAGGATACAGTTTTTTTTTAATGTGATAAATATAATTCCACATAACTAAAGTAAATAATGCATATCTCAGAACCAGAAAGTCTCCTTTATATGATGAAAGCATAACTGCATGAAAAAGAAGTGATAAGAAAACCTTTGCACTTGATCTTTAAGGCTGTGAGCACTTGCCCAATGTGCGACCTTGAGCAAGTCACTTAAGCAGACATTACTCTTGGGTTGCTCTTTAAAAGGGATTAAAAGGATTGTGTGTCTAGTGAACCTATCTGATCAACCAAAAGATGTTATTATTAAAATTGTAAAGCACCATAGCTCTCAACCTCTTAGCATACAACATCTGAGCAAAGTCAAAAATAATGGGGGACAATGCTCCAAAAATAGGGGCAAACTTTAAATATTACTTAGAATATTGCTAGAATAAAAGGTTTTGCATTATAATGCTTTTTCTGAAGGATATAAAGACTGAAACTTAAACACATGTCATTAAATGAATTTAATCCTCACTGATTTGCCACAAAAATTCAGAAAACTGCAACGTTTATGAGAAGCAGACCAAAAATATAAGGCAAAAATCTAGGGACTCTCTGAAAATCTGGGTAGTTGTGAGGTATGTAAAGGACGTTCCTGTGAAAATTCTCATTAGACCCATTATAGAGTACAATGCCCCTTTTGGAATGTACCTCACAAGACATCTGCAGCAGCTGGAAAGGCCACAGAAGTACCTCACAAAGAGGATTACTGGCCTCAAACAGATGCCCTACACTGACCATCTCACAAAACTCCAGCTTTACTCTCTAGCATGTCTCCTACTCAGAGGAGATCTCTGTTTAACATATAAAACTATGTCAAACCCAGAGCTGCTGGACATGCTACACCTAAAGAAATCCCAATCCCTCCGAGCTACACGCTCTAAGGACCTAAACCTTGTCACCACAGTAAACAGGACATGCTGGAGGGATAGATTCCCGTCCCAGAGACTTCCCATACTCTGGAACAAGCTACCCATCTATGTCAAGCAAGGTTCCTCATTAGCACTCTTCAAGAAAAATCTTGATGAGTGGATGGGAAATAGGAAATACACCCCGGGGATCACTTCTGTGTCTATGCTTGACAGGGGCACAGGAAAATAATTTTCTTTGGTGGCAAAAGCCAGGGTGCCTTTTGGCTACTCTTACTTAGGCCTCTGGGCCAATAACCTAGTACCTACCTATGAACCTATGAAAAGAAGGGAAGAACTAGCAGAAACCCGAGTTGTTTGAAAAATATATCAGATAGAGACATTCTTCTGTTGTTTTTATTTTTTACGGGGAAAAGTTAAACTGAACATACTTATAATTTCCACAGTTTAACGAATATACGTACTACGCATTATTATATTTTAAACAAAACTGCATTTTCTATATTAACGTTAAAAAACACTTTAACCTTCACATACTGATAAACATTTTAAAATTCCAGGACTTGCAAAAAAAAAATATCCTCATAATCCATTATTCCTGACTTGAAATATTGGTTTCTCTTCCATAAGACTTATTTGTAAGATGCTACACGTCATCAGCAAGGTTAAAAACAAGTAAGTGTCTTTTTACTTCAACATTAAATAAATAGCTCCAAAATCCAAATCTTAAATGAGAAAGAACAGCAAACGGTTTTGTATTAGAACATTACCCCACCAGATGCACAGTAGCAAGGACCGCCCAAAACCCCGCCCACTACTCTGAGCATAACGTTTAAAGTGCTTTGAATAAACATCAGAAGACCATAATTAGCAAACATGAGGAAAGTAAATCTAAGATGACATCTCTGCTTAATTTAGCAGAAGCATATTGACGTCAAGCAGGAATGGAACTCAAACCAGAAGTGGATAAAAAACAAGCAGCAACTGAATGTGCTAAAAAAACAAAAGAAAACATAAAAGGTGAAGGACCAGATGAGAAGGCAAGAAATGTGGAAAAAACATAAATATAGTTGCAAGTATAAAAAATGTCTGGAAGAGCCTCATGTTGATCAAGAACAAACACAGGAATGGTTAAGGAGAGGTGAATTTACATCAAGAAATGAAAAGTTAATATTGGCAGCCCAAGCTAGTGGGCTACGTACATGCTAGTTTACTAAGTCCATTGAACATGTGGGAGAAACAGACATATGTAGGTTTTGTGGAACTGAATTGGAAACAATCACACACCTTATTGCTGGTTGCGACTCTCTAATGACAGAGGGACTGTATACTGAAAGGCATAATAATGTGGTGAGATTGTTACACTGGAGATTGTGCAAACATTATGGTATCGAAGTGGCTGAAAAACACTGGAAACATGAGCCACAGAGAATCATAGAAAATGATGAAGTTTACATCACATGGGATCACCTAATACCAACAGTCCAAAAGATAGATGCTATAAAAGCGGATTTAGAGGTCCAAGAAAAGAAATCAGAGGCTCAGGAATCTAGTCTAAAACGGAGGCGAAAGCCAACACATTCTGGCTAGGCTTATAAATGCCCTAGGGCAGATAGCCTAGTACCTACCTATGAGCCTATGAACCTAAGACAAAAGTAGCATTGATCATTGAAATCACCACACCTAGTGACTACAGTGCCTTGCGTACAGAGAGACACAAAGTCATGAAATACCTGGATCTGCAGGCAAAAACGAGAAAGATAGATACCCAGACAGTTCCAATAGTAGTAGGAGCAACTGGTCGTATAAAAAATAATTTACAATTGTATTTAGATATGTTACCAATTCATGTAACATCATACGAATTGCAGAAGGAGTCATTACTGGGCACATTGCGGGTGCTGTGAAGAGCACTTTTGGCTAACATCAAAGAGTGAAACAATACTAATTTCATGAACTTTAATCGA
>NC_056729.1:1810956339-1810978765 GCF_019279795.1 Protopterus annectens | reverse complement strand
CAAAATATGTGTTTTCAGTGTTATTTTTGGGTTATTGGGGAAACCGGGTGAAGGAGGGAGAATTTGCACTGAACCTGTCAGCCAGAATGTTGGCAATATATGTAGGTTCAGTGTATTTTTTGTTGTTGTGAACCAACTCTGAGCATATCTGATGGTTTCCGCCCAGGTTTCTAACATAGCTGAAGAAGGCTTTGTGGTTATCTTTAGTATCCTTAGCGATTTTTCTCTCAAAGTTTGCCTTGGATGTTTTTATGAGAGAACGTAGTTTTCTGCTAATGTTGATCAGAGATGTCTTCCCTTCATGGGATTTCGCTCTGACGTGCAGTAGCTTCCTTCTTTTGTTATACAATTTGCTTATGGCTGTGGTCCACCAGACAGGACGCTTACATTTGGTGGAGAGGGACTTGGATTTGTTTGGGATTGCATGATCCATTGATTCTTGGAGATGTCCATAGAAAGCATTTGTGAAGGATTCGGCATTGTGGGATGTGGTATCCACTGGCACAGTGGGCTTAAAGGATACCATCTCAGTCTTAAGAAGAGTGAAGTCTGCTTTTGAGAAGTTTTTCATTGTGGTCTTTTGTGCTGGGGGTGGAGGAGGGATATGTATATCCAGGGTGATTAGTTTGTGGTCAGATCTCACTAGTGAGGGGTATACTTCCGGTGTGGAGCATTTTGTCCCCATGTTTGTGATGATCAGGTCTAGTATATTATCTCCCCTAGTGGGAGAGGTGACTAGTTGTTCCAGTGCATTTGAATTTATGAATTCCAGGAACCTTTGGGCTAGGATATTAGGGCTAGGAAAATGCACCCAATCTATGTTTGGGTAGTTGAAGTCTCCCAGTATGATGGTATTTTGTGATACATTCATATCCTCCAATGTCTTCAGGAAGGCTGAGTGGGGTTCTTGAGATTGGGAGGGTGGTCTGTAGCATGCTACCAGTTGTATAGCAGTTTTGCCTATGGTTAGTTGCACCTGTATGATCTCTGATGCTTCATGTGTTGCTACTAACCTGGAGGTGTGGGTGTCCTTTATGAATATGGACACTCCCCCTCCCTTTGTGGTTCGGCCCGGGTTTTGGGTCCGAAAAGCATGATACGAGGTATAGCCTGGTAGCACTGGGGTGCTCTCAGGAGCCTTGAACCAGGTTTCAAGTTACTGCACAGACGTCGATGTTCTCCATGTTGAGGAGCGCATCAAGTACCAGCATCTTGAGATTTAGACTTCTGGCGTTGAGCAGCATTAACCATAGTTTTTTCCATTTTTGTTTTCTAAGGAGGTGGGTTTGTCTTTTGAGCCTTGCCTAAAAAAGGCACTATGGGGGTGGCAAGAGCCTTAGCCAACATCCGGAAGCCCAGTGGTGACAGGTGTAAGCCATCCCTTGCGAAGCAGCGTGGCTTGTCCAACATATCATCCCAGGCAGACAGACATTGGATCCCCTTAGAATGACACCAGTACTTGAGCCAATTGTTAAAGCTGATCATCTTGTCTTTGTATTGTGGTATCATTCTTGGTGAGGGCAAGATGCTGCTCAGAGTCAGGGTCATACCAGCCTGGGCTACATAATCGGAGAGCTCCTCTATGTCTCTTTTCATGTAGTCCAGGGAGGTACATCTCAGGTCATTCACACCAGCATGGACAATGATGGAGTCATATTTGTACTTGCTTTGGAGTGACCTGAGTGCATGTGTTATGTGGCGGATCCTAGCTCCCAATAGACAGCTCACAGTCACCTTCTCCTTGTTCAGCCTGGTCAGTGGGACATCAGTGTGTCTGACTATGGAGTCACCTATTACTAGTGTATCAGGCAAGGTGTTTGGCCTTAAGGGCTGCGATTGGTCGACAGAATGATTTATTGAAGTATGTGTTGCATGTGTTTTGTTTTGAGGTGGTGGATTTTTGGATGTCTGCTTTGGGAACCTCTGTTGTTTTGGTAAGTTTTTTATTAGAGCCTCCGAGTATGTCTTTGTGTTTTTAGGTGTTTGGTTTGCAGTTGTGGTAGGTCTATGTGGGACTGGGATTGTTGTGTGTGTGGTTGCCATCTCCTCCTGTCTGGTCATGCCAGCCCTGAGTTGAGAGAGTTCAGCCTCCAGTTTGGCTATATAGTTGCATCTCTCACATGTATTTGTGTTTGTTGGGAGGAGGAGAGGGTTGTCTGTGTACATGAGACAATTGTAGCATTGCCTCAAGATACCCAGACTGACCAGCTGAACTGGAGACAACGCCAGTAATCTACCACTCGACATGCTAGAACAGTATAAGGGAGTGGTATACCTTTAAGGGAAGTAGATATTCACAGGGGTGGTAAGTAGATGTAGTGCTTTACTTAGTACGAGAGTGCTTACTTAGTAGAGAAGTAGTGAGAACAAGTGCTAGGCTTATAATACAGTGAGTAGTCTGGTTATACTAAGAGTAGAGCTTCCTTAAGGGAAAATTTGAAGAGCAGACTTCACGGAGCCAGAAAAAGTTTAACCTTGTTTAACCAGTGCTGCGCTATGCGCACAACCACGCAAAGCCGTGCAAATGCGGATTTTAAACAGTGAACTACAAAAGAGCTAAAAATGGTCCCAAACAACCAATTACTACAGCTTCTTGTGCTGAGGTCACTTCCCCCAAGGACAGGTAGGCTGCTCAGGGCTCCCCACTCCCACTGGTGAGCAAAGAAATTTCCTTCTATCCAAGTAAGGTAATGGACAACACAGGAACTACACCACATCCCATAATACAGCAAAGCCTGTAAACTGGTCTAAACTAGTCGAGGAAGGTGGGAAAACAAGGATTATTTTTTTTGTTTTTTTGGTAGAAACACACAGAAAATGCAGAAACAGTGATAAATTAGTTACACAGGCTAGCACACTTTAGTGGGCAGCCTCCACAGTTAAATTAAACAAACAAACAAGCAAACTTGACTAAAATGTAACTTTAAGTGCAGATTTTAAAATAATGCAGCAATCAGTTAAAAAACAGTTCAGGCTAGTTCAAGGTAAGTTACAGAAGCTATTTCAAGTGAAAAAAAGCAAAGATACTTAAATCCAGAAGGTAGTCGCTTTTCTGAGTTCCCTGCTGCTAGGACCACTCTGTAAACCCATGTGGAACTTGTCTGAGCAGTATAGCCAGAAAAAAACGCCCAGAGGTGGATTTTAAACAGTGAACTACAAAAGAGCTAGAAATGGTCCCAAACAACCAATTACTACAGCTTCTTGTGCTGAGGTCACTTCCCCCAAGGACAGGTAGGCTGCTCAGGGCTCCCCACTCTCACTGGTGAGCAAAGAAACTTCCTTCTATCCAAGTAAGGTAATGGACAACACAGGAACTACACCACAGCCCAGAATACAGCAAAGCCTGTAAACTGGTCTAAACTAGTTGAGGAAGGTGGGAAAACAAGGATTATTTGTAATGCTGTGAGGCATGCATGGGGAAAAAGGCTTTGTAAAAACAGGAACATCTGCTGTAAATGTGAGCATGTGGTTAGGCTTCTCTGTAAACATTTTGCGGCAACACTTATGTTTGCTGATGAGGCAGAAGCATGTCTGCCCTTGTTCCAGATAACAGCAGACCTTCTCTGAAACAAACAGAACTACAGGGACAGTAGGACCACTTTATATAGAGAAAATGAAGATCATAGAACAATTTGCTGCTTGCATGTTAAGGATGTGTCAAACGCTAACATTTTCAGATATGAACAGTGCTTTTTGATGTGATAATGACTCTATGCAACAATGGGGTAGGTTCATACTTAGCATAATAACTAGATGCAACACCATGTTAAAGTTATATTATTTGAATGGAAAGGCCATTAGCATGTCATTGCCTTTGTTAATCCCCACCCTACCGCATGTCAATCATGGTGGGCACGCCCATTCCTGCGCAAACTCCGTAGTGGGTTAATACACTTCAATTTCGCCCTATTTCTCACACCATGACATATCTCCTGAATAGCATTATTTTCCAGATTCCATTCTTTCATTTTTATGCTTTGTACTACCAATAGGGAAATTCAAAGTTTTGCTACCTATGTACCACGCTTGCACAAATCAAACTAATATACGATAAATCTCCTTGATTGTATATATGCCACTATATAGAATTTTTCTGTCATTTGTGTATTTGTGTTGTTATATTATGACATAGAGCTCTGATTGTATATATATATATATATATATATATATATATATATATATATATATATATATATGGTTACCTATCATTTAATCGAAAGTTCATTTCATCTAAAGTTCATTCCATCGAAAGTTCATTCCATCGAAAGTTCATTACATCGAAAAGCATTTGCCCCCTTCCCCAATGTTGTGCGACCCTGGAGTTGATATATATAGTTAGGGGGGTGTGGCACAGCCCCACATTGGGTGTAGTAAGCCCCCCACATAAAATGCTTTTCGATGTAATGAACTTTCGATGAAATGAACTTTAGATGAAATGAACTTTCGATGAAATGATAGGTAACTATATATATATATATATATATATATATATATATATATATATATATATATATATATATATATGCCTCTGTACAGAAATGTTTTTGTCATTTGTTGTAGTGGTGCTGTTATGTTGTGAAGCTTTTCTTCCCAGGCCTCTGCTGTAAATGGATCTTGTTCCAGTCAGACTTTCCTGGTAAACATGTAAAATAAAAATAAAAATAATTAAAACTCAACCGAACTCTCAAATTATAGACCCATAGCCATCCTATCCCCACTGTCCAAAATACTAAAAAGATGTATCCACTCACAACTTCTCCAATATCTTTTAACAAACAACCTCCTAACCAAATCTCAACACGGGTTTAGACCTAACCATAGTACCACAGCTGCCCTTCTCGGTTTCACCAACACCATTAATCACTTCAGAAATGAAGGTAAAATGGTTTCTTCAGTCTTCCTGGATATTGAAGGCCTTCAACACAGTACCCCATCCCAAACTGCTGTCTGCTCTGAATAACCTAAATCTCAGTCCCACAGCTATCACCTGGTTCCAAAGCTATCTAACAAGCCACTACCAAGCAGTTAAATGGTTAAAAGACCTCTCCATCTTACTACCAATCACTTTAGGAGTTCCACAAGGGTCCATACTTGACCCTCTTCTTTTCAGTATTTTCACTAATAATCTAAGTTCTGCCACCTCGCTAGCCACACCGATACAGTATGCAGATGGTTCAGCCCTTATATATGCTGCCCCCAACATACAACAACTCCAAGGCATCACAAAAATCCTTCATCGCAGTCGAGTCATGTGTCATAAATCTACAACTCATCCTAAACCCCAAAAAGACCAAGCTTATGACCTTCCAACCTACCAGAGCCCCAGATTCCACTCCCACTTTCTCTATCACCTCTAACGACAACACAATAATTACACCAGAATCACACACAAAACTCTTAGGAGTAGTAATAGACAATAACTTGAGATTTGATCTACATATATCACAAACAGTCAAAAAGGTATATAAAAAAGCCAGGAACCCTACACAGAAACAAAACATTGTTATCCAACAATACTAGAATAGCCATTGCTACAGCCCACCTGCTATCCACACTCCTTTACGCATCACCCATACTTACTAATCTTAAAAAAAGACCTAGAAAAACTTGAAGTATGCGACAATAAAATAGCAAAATTCGCCACAGACTTGCCACACAAGAGACACCGCTGCCTCGCACTAAAAAAACTTTCCTGGCTAGAACTACCCCAACTACTACATCATAACCAACTCATAATGGCCTGCAAAATAATTAATCAGCCTGAAACTGTACCAGCTATCCAGAACATAACAGTACCTTACTCCAACAACCGAACACTACGCTGCACATGGCTACTGAAAATCACCAAGGCAACAAATACAGCAGGTGACTGTCTTTTCTCAAATTATATAGCAAAAGCCTGGAACACACTCCCACTCACCATTAGATCTGCTACAAACAGCGTTCTCTTCAAACAACAACGTAAAACTCACCTATCAAATAACTGGCATTGTTCATGCAGCACACCTGGCTGACTTCTATAAACTGTACCAGCCTTACTCGCTCAACCCCTCCATAATTTCTTTCTACCCACTTAGTCCTACATTTGCTACTACAACATATGTACCCCGCAAGACTCGTACTACCAGCTACTTATTACCATTATACGTTTTATTTAATGTCCTTGGCACTGTATGTACCTCACAAGACTCGTACTATCAGTTACTTATTACCATTATACGTTTTATTTAATGTCCTTGGCACTGTATGTACCTCACAAGACTCATACTACCAGCTACTTATTACCATTATACGTTTTATTTAATGTCCTTGGCACTGTATGTACCTCACAAGACTCGTACTATCAGCTACTTATTACCATTATACGTTTTATTTAATGTCCTTGGCACTGTATGTACCTCACAAGACTCGTAGTATCAGCTACTTATTACCATTATACGCTTTATTTAATGTCCTTGGCACTGTATGTACCTCACAAGACTCGTAGTATCAGCTACTTATTACCATTATACGTTTTATTTAATGTCCTTGGCACTGTATGTACCTCACAAGACTTGTACTATCAGCTACTTATTACCATTATAATGCTTTATTTAATGTCCTTGGCACTGTATGTACCTCACAAGACTCGTACTATCAGCTACTTATTACCATTATACGTTTTATTTAATGTCCTTGGCACTGTATGTACCTCACAAGACTCGTACTATCAGCTACTTATTACCATTATACGTTTTATTTAATGTCCTTGGCACTGTATGTACCTCACAAGACTCGTACTATCAGCTACTTATTACCATTATACGTTTTATTTAATGTCCTTGGCACTGTATGTACCTCACAAGACTCGTACTATCAGCTACTTATTACCATTATACGTTTTATTTAATGTCCTTGGCACTGTATGTACCTCACAAGACTCGTACTATCAGCTACTTATTACCATTATATGTTTTATTTAATGTCCGTGGCACTGTATGTACCTCACAAGACTCGTACTATCAGCTACTTATTACCATTATACGTTTTATTTAATGTCCTTGGCACTGTATGTACCCCACAAGACTCGTACTATCAGCTACTTATTACCATTATACGTTTTATTTAATGTCCTTGGCACTGTATGTACCTCACAAGACTCGTACTATCAGCTACTTATTACCATTATACGTTTTATTTAATGTCCTTGGCACTGTATGTACCTCACAAGACTCGTACTATCAGCTACTTATTACCATTATACGTTTTATTTAATGTCCTTGGCACTGTATGTACCTCACAAGACTCGTACTATCAGCTACTTATTACCATTATACATTTTATTTAATGTCCTTGGCATTGTATGTACCTCACAAGACTCGTACTATCAGCTACTTATTACCATTATACGTTTTATTTAATGTCCTTGGCACTGTATGTACCTCACAAGACTCGTACTATCAGCTACTTATTACCATTATACGTTTTATTTAATGTCCTTGGCACTGTATGTACCTCACAAGACTCGTACTATCAGCTACTTATTACCATTATACGTTTTATTTAATGTCCTTGGCACTGTATGTACCTCACAAGACTCATACTATCAGCTACTTATTACCATTATAAGTTTTATTTAATGTCCTTGGCACTGTATGTACCTCACAAGACTCGTACTATCAGCTACTTATTACCATTATACGTTTTATTTAATGTCCTTGGCATTGGACTGTTTGGTGACATTATGATCTCCTTTATGCTTTTAAGATTAGATTGACCTACTGCCAGCTGTGATAATGAGAAACGATAAGTGTTTATTCTCATGTTTTGCCTGCATTTTGATTTAATATCACTGTAATCAGTACAAATGTACTTATTCTTCTTCTTGTGTTGGTGGCTCTGGAATTGCCCGCTCCTCCTGTAAGTCTGTATTTGAACACTCCTCCTGAGTCCATCTCATTTGTTCACTTAACCGAATACAGTGAGATCATATTCTGAGTCTAGTGTTCACTCTACATAATAGAGAGAGTAGATTTGAGAAGGCCAACCCACTTAGGTTCTTCCTTCCTCTCTCCTTGCACTTTACTAACAAAAAAAAATTAATCTGCTTTTACTGTATTTGTGTTTCCTCCACCTTATTTTGCTTTTCTTAAAAGTACTCAATTTTATTTATTCTGCTGCACTTATTGCTGCTTGGTAGTAGCCTGATTAAATTGTAACTGTTATTCTAAGTCTTTTGGTTTACGCACTTGGGCCTCAGACCAGTTGTTTTACATTAAGAAGGTTTGTGGTCTACACTGTTAGTAGCTTACATCCTTCTAAGCTGGGAATTGCTGATTGAAAGTTCAGTGTCTACTATTCTAAAAGTGTATTTGCTCTGGTTTAAGCACTTGGACTTCAGGCCAGTTATTCTACATTAAAAAGGTTTGTGGTCTGCACTCTTGTGGGAGGACAGGCTGGATTCTGCCCTTCTGAGCTGGGAATTTCTGGTCACAGGCTTATTGTACCTGCTTATTTGAACTGTTTCTTTCTGAAACTGGTGCGCCTTGTTGCTGTAGCATAGGACCAGATTCAGGTCTGCTGAATCTAGCTTTGTTTGTATAACTTGAGCACTGATCTAGGCCATCTTTTCTGGAGAAGGTTCCCCTGCACCCTAATAGCAGGAGTGTGCAGTTAGAACTTGTCTGATTGAAGGCTGTTGGAACAGGGCTCAGTTTTGAGTTTTTTTCTGGTTAATTGGGTAACTTGTTTAAATCAGATTGTTCGTTTCCTATTGTTTTATATATATATATATATATATATATATATATATATATATATATATATATATATATATATATATATATATATATAAATGCACTTTATTCATCTGCTTTTTCTGTATTTGTGTTTCTTCCTACTTTATTACTAGGGGCATTGACTACAACTCTGAACTGAGATATATAACAATAAGCATCTTTTTATGCGCATTTAAAGTGTTTTTTTGATTGTATCTGCTTAATTTTCTGAAAACAAAATACTTGTTTCCAACCTTTCTAAGCTAGTATAGTCCAGTTTTCAGGGTAGTGCTGAATTCAGGGCTGTGTTACAAATCTCTGTGTTTGTCCATACCTTACTTGGATAGAAGGAAGTTTCTCTGTTCACCTATGAGAGAGGAGAGCCTTGAGCAGCCTATCTGTCCCTGGAGGAGTGGTTTCAGCCCAGAAAGTAGTAGTTTATTGGCAATTTTGGGCTAATTTCTATCTCTTTCATTTCCCTGCTATAAAAACTACATTTGCCTGGTTTTGCACGCCGGGCAGCACGGGTTAGCTAGGGTATAACTATTCCTGACTCCACAAAGTCTCGTCTTCAATTTTTCCCTTGGAACTAGACAAACTTTCAACTTAAGCACTCAAGCCATTCATTTCTCAGCCCGGCACTTGCTCAAAACTCATAGCAAGCACTTATAAACCCTAGCACTACAGAAGGACAAGGCTCTCTATTCGACCTTACCGGCCATTCAGTAAAACAGTTTACTGTACCTATCCAGGCATGTCCAAACGGCAGTTTCAGGTGTACTCTCTAGTCTAACTGGTGAATCTGGGCATTCTGAGGCAATGTTACAACTGCCTTATGTACACAGACAAACCTTTCCTTCTACCACCAAACATTAATACATGCGAGAGATGCAATTATACAGCCAATCTGGACTAAGCTCTCTCATTCCAAGACTGGACCAGACAGTCAAGAGGAGAAGGGAAATACTGGCATCACACCACCAGTCTCACATACACCCATTAAACCAGCACTGGCAAAAAACACACGTAAATACATGAAAACATACTCAGAGGCTCTAAATAAAAATCTGCAACAGCAACAGAGACCTACAAAGCAGGCATCCAAGCAACTTCTACCCCGAACACAAACCATGAAATACATACTTCACAAAACCAGTGTGCCATGCAATCACAGCCCTCAAGGCAAAATAACATACCCAACATACTAGTAATAGGTGACTCTATAGTCAGGCACACTGACGTCCCACTCACTAGGCTGAACAAGGAGAAGGTTACTGTTAGCTGCCTGTTGGGTGCCAGGATCCGCCACATAACACAAGCATTCGGGTCACTCCAGGACAAGTACAAATACGACTCTGTCATTGTCCATGTTGGTGAGAATGACTTGAGCCATACCTCCCTGGACTACATGAAAAGAGACATGGAAGAGCTCTCTGATCACGTAGCCCAGGCTGGTATGACCCTGACTCTGAGTAGCATCCTACCCTCACCAAGAATGATACCACGGTATAAAGAAAAAATTATCAATTTCAACAATTTGCTAAGTTTCTGGTGTCATTCAAAGGGGATCCAGTGTCTGTCTGCCTGGGATGACATGCTCGACAAGCCACGCTGCTTCGTTAGAGATGGCTTGCACCTGTCACCATTAGGCTTTTGAAAACTGGCCAAGGCTCTTGCCACCCCCATAGTGCCTTTTTTAGGCAAGGCTCAAAAGACAAACCCACCACTGTAAATAGCACAAGTAACAAAAATCTGAGGGTAATACTACTCAATGCCAGAAATCTAAACCTCAAAATGCATGCACTCGAGGCACTCCTCAGTATGGAGAAAATCGATATATGTGCAGTAACAGAAACCTGGTTTAAGGATCCAGAGAGCACCCCAGCACTACCAGGCTACAACTCATACCATACATTTTGGCCACAGAACCCGGACCGAAATACAAAAGACGGGGGAGTATCCATACTCATCAAGGATACCCACACCTCCAGGTTAGTGGCACAGCACAATGCTTCATAGATTATCCACGTGCAACTAACAACGGGCAAAACTGTAATTCAAATTGTAGCTTGCTACAGATCAACCACCATGTCCCAGGACCCTCATTCTGCATTTCTGGAAACACTGGGTAACATAAAGGTCCTACCAAACACCCTAATACTGGGTGATTTCAACTACCCAAATGTTAACTGGGAAAACTACTCAAGTACAAACTCCCTTGCCCAACATTTCCTAGAATTTATAAACTCAAATGCCCTGGAGCAACTGGTCAACACTCCCACCAGAGATGACAACATACCAGACCTGATCATTACCAACATGGGCGACCGGTGTTCCACACTGGAGGTCAACCCCATGCTGGTTAGATCTGACCATAAACAAGTCACTTTGGATATCCACATTCCATCCCCACCCCAGACAAGGAAATCACCATGAAAAACTTTTCAAAAGCAAACTTCACATTATTTAAGACAGAGGTGGAAAGTTTCAAAGCCCCCATGCTGAAGGATAACACTGTCATAGGTTCATAGGTTGGTACTAGGCTATCAGCCCTAGGGCCTATACAAGCCTAGCCATAACAATTCCCTGGCTATTTCTTCCCACATTATTTACTTTCCTGGACCCCTGTCTAGCAGGGCAACTGACTGATCCCTGGGGTGAATTTCCTTTCTCCCATCCAATCGTCAAGGTTCCTCTTGAAGAGGTCCAAAGAGGCACTCCGCTTGACATGTATGGGCAATCTATTCCAGAGTCTGGGGAGTCTCTGGGTCAGGAACCTATCCCTCCAGCATGTTTTGTTTATTGTGATGACAAGGTTTAGATCCCTGAAGCGTGTAGCTCTGAGGGATTGGGATTTCTTTAAGTGTAGCATGTCCAACAGCTCTGGGTTTGACATGGCCTTGTATGTTAAGCAGAGATCGCCTCTGAGTAGACGATATGCGACAGAGTATAGCTGGAGTTTTTTAAGGCGGTCAGCGTAGGGCATCTGCTTTAGGCCTGTGATTCTTTTAGTGAGGTATTTCTGAGGCCTTTCCAGTTGTTGCAGATGTCTTGAGAGGTACATACCAAATGGGGCGCTATATTCTATAATGGGTCTAATGAGGGATGAGTACAGTGGGACAATGACCTCCTTTTTTCTGGATGAAAAGCCCTTCGTGGTGAGGTGTGCCACATAGAAGGATTTCCTGACTGTTGTGGCGATGTGGTTATCGAAGGTGAGACCACTGTCCACCTGTGTCCCTAAGTCTCTTATCACACTTTCTGTGTTTAGTGTACTGCCACCTATATGGTAATTCATGGATACATGTTTTTTTCCCAAAAGGGATAACAATACATTTCTTGGCATTGAGCTTGAGCCCATGGCTCTGGCACCAAGCATCTGTTTCTGTAAGGCCCTTTTGTAGGGTATCCACATCATTTGGGGATTCAATAATGGCTCCCAGTTTGCAGTCATCTGCAAACTTTGTTAGCCAGAGTCCCTTAGTGTTGACCTGTACTTCAGAGAAGTAGATGCCAAACAAGAGCGCCCCAGGACTGAACCCTGAGGTACTCCACTTGTCACTTGTCTGGAGCTGGATTTGGAGTTGGCTACTTTTACAGTGTGGGTTCTATCAGTAAGCCATTTAGCAACCCATTGGGTGACATAGGGATTAATACCCAACTTAGTAAGTTTATCTATGATTCCAGAGTGGGGGATGGTGTCAAAGGCCTTGGCAAGGTCTAGATAGGCTGTGTGGACCACCTTACCCTTGTCCATGGCTCTGGAGACTGATTCAAAGAAGTCAATCAGGTTCAGGAGACAAGATCGGCCCTTCACAAACCCAAACTGGGTGGGGTCCAGTGTTTGAAGGTTGCCAATGTCTTTGTTTATAAGTTCCATGATAATACGCTCCATGGCCTTGCAGATAAGGCTTGTCAGACTGATGGGACGGTAGTTTCCGGGATCCAAGGTGGATCCCCCCTTGTGGATTGGGATAACTGTAGCTCTGCGCCACTCAGTGGGCCCAAAACCTGAGGTGAGGCTATGATTAAACATGGCACTTAGGTGAGGTGCCAGTTCATATTGTAGTTCATGTAGTACACAGCCGGGATGTCATCTGGTCCCATGGATGCTGTATTCTTGGCTTTAGAGAGTGCGTTTTGTACCTGTGTGGCCGTTATTACTGGAATTTGGCAATCTTCCGGTATTGAGATGGGCCATTTAGGGGGTGAGAGGGGGGTGAAGTTGGCACTGAATCGATCTGCCAGGATATTGGCAATATCCTTTGAATCAGTATATTTATTGCCATTCTGTTTTAGCTCAGAGCAGATCTGAGTATTGCCATTTAGATTCTTGACATAGTTATAGAATGCTTTGTGGTTGTCTTTGGAATCTTTGGTAATTTTATTTTCATAACTAGCTTTGGAGGATTTTATGAGGCATCTCAGTTTCTTACTGAGGCTAGTAAGGGAGTTTTTTTCTTTCAAAGCTTGCCTTGGCCACACAGGTACATAATGCACTCTCTAAAGTCCAAGCTGCAAAATCCTTTACTAGTGCATTCTACGGGCACCTACAAGAATGCATGGATCATGCTATCCCAAGCAAAACCAAGACTCACTCCTCTAAGAAAAGGAACCCAGTCTGGTGGACCCCTGCCATAAATAAGCTATACAATAGAAGGAGGAAACTAGTACAGAAAAGAGTAAAATCCCAAGAAGGGAAAACATCCCTGATCAGTATCAGCAAGAAACTATGATCCCTCATAAAATCGTCCAAGGCAAGCTTTGAAAGAAAACTTGCCAAGGACTCCAAAGATAACCACAAGGCATTCTTTAGCTATGTCAAGAATCTAAGTGGCAATGCTCAGATCTGCTCGGAGTTAGTGCAGAATGGCACAAAATACACTAAACCGACCGATATTGCCAGCATCCTGGCAGTCAGGTTCAGTGCAAACTTCACCCCCCTCTCACCCCCAAAAGGGCCCATAACCAACCATACCAGAAGAATGTAGCTTGGTCTGACTCTAAACCAGTTACAAGTGGCGTTCCGTAGGGTTCAGTCCTAGGACCCCTCCTGTTTGGCATATACTTCACAGAAGTACAGACAAGCACAGGAGGACTATGGCTGACCAAGTTCACAGATGACTGCAAACTAGGGGCTATAATTGACTCACTGGCTGACACAGACATCCTCCAAGAAGGTCTCACTGAGACAGATACCTGGTGTCAAAATCATGGCCTCAAGCTAAATGCCAAAAAGTGCATAGTTATTCCCTTTGGAAATAACAAAGTACCCACAAACTACCACATAGGTGGTTGTCCCCTAAATACAGAAAACATAATAAGGGATCAGGGGACCCAAGTAGATAGTAATCTCTCCTTTGATAATCACATTGCCAAAGTGATTATAAAATCCTTCTATGTGGCCCACCTAATCACAAAAGGGTTTGCATCCAGATCAAAAGAGGTCATTGTGCCCCTCTACTTATCACTCATCAGACCCATCATTGAGTACAAAGCCCTATATGGGATGCACCTTACAAGACACCTGCAACAGCTGGAAAGACCACAGAAGTACCTCGACAAGAGGATCACTGGCCACAAGCAGATGCCCTATGCAGCTCGACTAAAGAAACTCCAGTTGTACTCGGTTGCACACTGCCTGCTCAGAGGTGATCTCTGCCTGACATACAAGGCCATGTTCAATCCACCTAAAGAAAACCTTATCCTCTCGAGCCACATGCTCTAGGGCTCTAAACCTCACCACAACAATAAATAGGACGTGCTGGAGGGATAGATTCCTGTCCCTGAGACTTCCCATGCTTTGGAACAAGATTCCAATCTACATTAGGCAGAGCTCCTCGCTAGCACTCTTAAAGAGAAACCTTGACGAGTGGATGGGAAACAGAAAGTTTACCCCAGGGATCACTTCAGTGCCTCTGCTGGACAGAGGCACAGGGAACTAATCTAAGGGGGTGGCGAAAGCCAACACATTCTGGCTAGGCTTATAAATGCCTTCGGGCAGATAGCCTAGTACCTACCTATGAACCTATGAACCTAAGTTCTCTTAGCCATGTATGCTAAATTTATTTATCTTAGCATTGTAGATTCCATGGCATCTAGCATGGCTATTGTAAATACTCATTCTTTTTAAAAGCTTTATTTATCATAATTTTTATTGTAATTTTGTTTGTATGTTATGTGGAGCTTTTTCTCCCCAGGCTCCACTGAAAATGGGTACCTGCCAAGTTGGATCTTCCCGGTAAACAAATGTACATAAAAGCTACTTGGGCAGTGTGGTGTGCAATGATGTTCCCTCAACAAAACAAAGGCATCCAGCAATACGCCATTAAAAACGTTCCTGTCCCTGAGTGATAGTGTTTTTAGGAATGTAGGTGAAGTAAACAATTGTATGCAAATAGAAGGGGCGTACATAACTACAGAGGGTGTGTCCTGTGAGAAAAGAGAAAAAGAGGGCCTTTTGTATTGTAGTGTGCAGGTAGTCAGCAAGCATCTTTAGCTGGACCATTAGGAGTACTACTGGGACCAACAAAGAAGAAAAAAGAGAGACTGGACAAAAGAAGCAAATCATAATTAGACCAGAATTATCTTCTAAGTCCCTGGAAAAATGATTCACTAACAAATAACTAAACACTGCATTAACAGCTAAAGTAAAGTAGATACCCATAAAGGTTACAGAGCACACACATCATGCAACAACAACAAAACAAGTTAACTACTCTTCACACACTTAAAAAAGCCTCAGTTCAACTGAAACTATACAAAAATGGATTAATTACATTGGAGGAATATAGGAGGGGTAAACTCCGCGTAAAGAACAATAGGAATCCAACCATCTATATCAATACAACTTTATATACTAAAATTACAAAGTGAAAACATGCTTTTTAAATATACATTTATTTTAATATTATTTTATTATGGTTTTATATCATTTATTTTATTTTTTAATACACATTTTGTTAACAATAGGTTATGGAAATAGAATATGATTTGCACAATGGATTTTTTTGCAAGCAAAATGTATATATATATATTTTTTTTTTGATTGCCAGATGGTGTAAGGTTTATGTATTTCCAGCCATGTAGTATATTGTCTTGGATAAAATCTCAGACTTAGTAATATGGTTAAATAAGCAGTACCACATCAATCATTATTAATTTGATTTAAAGTACATAAGGGTTATATTATTATGACAACTACTAAGTAGGGCAGGACCAGCTCGAATGTCACACAGCTGGGAGAAGGGATGTAAATTTAACATTTAGACCAATACACTGTGTTTTACAGCACAGTATACAATGACTCCCGATTAATATTCAAAAAAATTGCACGCTGATTGGTCAGTGTGCATGTTGTAAATCAGAGTTATAGTAATGGAAAAAGGTCCGGTCGCCCGGACTTTTTCCATTACTATATCTCTTTTTTTAACAGCAACGGAGAACGCAAGATCTCTGTTGCTTCACACTGTCTTGCTATGTTAAACTCCTTTAACATAGCGAGACAGTTTGTAAAAAGCAACGGAGATCTTGCTTTCTCCATTGCTTTTACCCACAGCTCTGATGTACTGCGTAGGCATACGCATGCACAGTACATCAGAACTGCTGCAGAATACCAGACAGCTGTGGAAGGGCAGCAAGAAGGCATTATACAATGCCATTATTTAAGAAAAGTAATTATTTTTTTTCTTAAATAATGTCATTGTATAATAGCAATAACCCACGCCTGGGTGGGGGTAATGCTGGATTTACCCATGGTTGGCTTTGTTTGGCCACTCGGGCTTCGCCCTCATGACCAAACCACACCAACTGTGGGTAAATCGAGCATTACCCACACCCAGGCATGGGTTATTGCTATAATAAACCACTCCCTTACCTGATAAAAAGTATCTCTCTCTCTCTCTCTCTCTCTCTATATATATATATATATATATATATATATATACATATATATATATATAGTTAGAAAGCTTGTGAGGAAACTATTATTCTGTTATTTTTGTTTTACTTGGATTGCTTGTATGTGTAGCTAATAAAGGATTTTTGACTGGAAACAGACTGTCTTCCTTGCTTGAGTTACATTTGAATACTTGGTAATTCTGTATAAAATTACAAATGATATATTTTTTATTTTTTTGACTTAGGATGAGTTTACGTTCACTATTTCTACTACCATTATCTGATCTTATTAATATTAACTATATATATATATATATATATATATATATATATATATATATATATATATATGTTGGAAATCTTCCGCTCAGAGAAGTTTCTTACACTGTTTTAAATATACATTTAAATGCAGACCAGAAAAGGAAAACATAAAGCTTACAGTTCTGTTTTGCAGTTCCAGATCTACAAAAAGGAAATTACAGTAACTATAAAAAACGATAAAGTGGTGCATCATGGGTCTGCAGATCATTCTTTCATCACCCTCCATTTTGTTGTTTGTTAGTCAGCATACTTATTGGCCTCCAGACATTAAAAATCATACTCAGGCTCAAAATGAGGACCATATACATATTTTTCAGGATAGAAAATGTTTACATAATGCAGCACATTCTGTTCCTGATAAGGAACCTTTGTATTGATTCAGAGTGATATTTCTGTTTAGGGCATACCTTTCCCAGGCTGCGATGGCAGTGGGCAGGGTCGGTTTAGTGACAGCAGGCATAAGAAAGTGTTACCACCCCTTGGGCGGTAGTTCAGCTGCAAGTACTTACATCTGCTGGCACTGGAGCCGACCTACCCCTGACCCTTCACTTGGAATGTACCACAGTGACCAAGAAAAGAGTCTGATAAATACAGGCTGCAGCCTGACAGGGTTATTTGTGGAGATATAAACAGATCATGAAATGATCCTTTGGACACATTCCTGAAACAGTTACTACTCACAAGGAAAATCATTACTCCCCGAACTTCTGTCAAATTACTTTTATGTAATTTATTACGGTTTAATTTCTCCAAGTCTTTTGGATTTCTAGTACCATGACAGGAATGGACCCCATTCCTAAGTTAAGGTGTGATTAAAGTTCATGAGGTAAGTATTGTTTCAGTCTTTGATGTTAGCCAAAAGTGCTTTTTGTAGCACCCTCAATGTGCACAGAACTGACTCCTTCTGTAATTCATATGAAGTTACATGTATCCATAGTATATCTAAATAAGACTGTATTTTGTTTTTTAAAAGACCCATCACTCCTACTACTATTGGAACTTTCTAGATAATTTTCTTCCACACTGCCCTCATTTCTGGCTACAAATCATAGTATTTTATGACTTTGTGTCTGTCTGTGCATAAGACTGTAATCACTGGCTGTAGCAATTTCCATGATCAATGTTAGTTTTCATGGACTAATATATCTGGTTTTCTCACACCTATTTTTGAACTGTTGGTAATGGGTGATCCCATGTGATATAAACTTCATCGTTGTTTATAATGCTTTGTGGTTCATGTTTCCAGTGCTTCTCAGCTACTTGAATATTGTAATGTTTGCACAATCCCCAGTCCAACAGTTTTGCCACATTATTATTCCTTTCAATGTACAGGCCCTCTTTTTAGAGTTGTAGAGTTTTAAAAAGGAAGATGGGAGTAAATTCCCTCTCTCCCCAACCTAAGAAAAAGTCAAACCAAACAAACATCTTCTAGCTCTCTGTGCAGTCCACATGGAAGCTTCTACTGTCCCCTGCCTGTGTGCTCTCTGGCTTTAGAAGCTTCTCCCAACAAGTTAAACACTCTGTGGTCATCCCCGTAACAGACTCGCCCAGCAAAATACCTTGTGAAAGGGTATAAATCTGCTTAAGTTACCTGCTTGAAGCAGCTCCAAGAACATACTAAAAAGCACAGCTTTCTAAACTGTAGGTGTTCCTTCTATTGTGATTTATCCACACTCCGAATCTGTTTTAAAAACTATCTGCTTTTAAAAAAGTAAACTGCTCCTTATTTAAAGTATTACTACAGGGCAGATGAGCATACACACAGGTTATTCTGGTTGTAGCAACTTACTTTGGCCACCAGGCAGCAACACAATGCCAGCAGTCTACCACATTCTTTGCTGTTTTAACTAATAGCACTATTAGCCTTTAGTTTAATGTTGTTTTAACTCTCAATAGTTGCAGTATATGTAGGTGTAATGTTGCCAGCCACACTCGAGAGTGTTGTTAACACCTAGTACATCTTCTGTTTCCTTTGTCTCCTGTTTTTAAACTTATATCTGCAGCATTTCCATCTCTGGCCTGCTCTCATTCCGTCTTCAGCTCTGATTTTCACAGTTGCTTCCGGTCTAATTGTTTCAGTGCTGTTTCACACTGCTGACCTGACCCTGTCAGTGCTGGTTCCAACTAGCTAGGCCGCTGTGATATCCATCTCCAGTCTCTATTCCAACCCCTCCCCCAGTTTCTTTCACTTTCTTTTCTTTCCAACCCCTCCCCCAGACTCTTTAACTTTGCCTTCCTTCCTGTGGTGCCATCTTTTACCTCTCTGAACCACTCTAATCCTTTCCCTATAACACTGCTAGAATATCTTTTACCCCTTGCATACTTTCGTCTGAACTTACCTTATACTCCACTGATTGTTTTTCACTGTTGACTTTGATTCTTCCTTTCCTTGGCTCTACTGTTACTCATACCTCCCAGTCTCTACCCCCTCAACACTAGCATGCTCTTTCCCTATAGACTCCTACCTAACTCTAAAAACACTGTTCCCAACTACACTAATATCCACAAAACTGAAATACACTGAACCCACAGACATCGCCAATATCCTGGCAGACATGTTCAGTGCAAACTTCTCCACCCCCCCCCCAAAAGAGCAAGTATCTATCCTGGCAGAGGGCTGCCTCCCAAACATCTCTGATGCTCAGGTGAAGGCTGCCCTCTCCAAAGCAAAAAACACTGCTTCCATGGGACCAGATGGCGTCCCAGGTTGTGTCCTACATGAACTCCAAGAGGAACTAATCCCTCAAATAAAACAGCTATACAATCTTAGCCTCACTACAGGATATGTGCCCACAGAATGGCGTACAGCAACAGTGGTCCCACTTCACAAAGGTGGAGCCTCTCGGACCCTGGAAACTATCGCCCCATAAGCCTGACTAGCTTAGTTTGCAAGGCTATGGAGAGGATCATCATGGAGCTCATAAACAAAGACATTGGGGACCTACAGACACTAGATCCTACCCAGTTCGTCTTTGTCAAGGGCAGATCCTGCCTTTTGAACCTGGTTGACTTCTTCAAAACAGTCATCAAAGCCATAGATGAAGGGAAGGTAGTCCACACAGCCTATCTGGACCTTGCAAAGGCATTTGACACAATACCCCACTCAGGCATCATAGATAAGCTATCCAGCTTAAATATAAACCCCTATGTCACAAGATGGGTTTGCAAACTGGCTCAAAGACAGAACCCACAGAGTGAGAGTTGCTGGAGCCATGTCAGACTTATACCGGTCACAAGTGGTGTCCCACAGGGTTCTGTTCTGGGACCACTCTTGTTCGGTATATACTTTTCCGAGGTACAGGCAAACGTGGGAGGACTATGGCTCACCAAGTTCGCAGACGACTGCAAACTGGACGCCATAATCAACTCATCAGCTGACACAAACATCCTTCAAAAGGTCTGACAGAGACAGATAACTGGTGCCAGCACCATGGTTTAAAGCTAAATGCCAAAAATGTATAGTCATACCCTTTGGCAAAAACAATGTGCCCACAAATTACCACATAGGCGGAAACCCATTATGTACAGAGAAAGATATTAGGGACCTGGGGACCCAAGTTGATAGCAATCTCTCCTTTGAAAACCACATTGCCAAAGTGGTTAGAAAGACCTTCTAAATAGCCCACCTCATCACGAAGGGATTCACATCTAGATCAAGAGAGGTAATCGTGTCCCTTTACTCATCCCTCATCAGGCCCATCATAGAATACAATGCCCCTTTTGGGATGTACCTTACCCGACACCCGCAGCAATTAGAAAGACCCCAAAAGTATCTCACCAAGAGGATCAAGGGTGCAAACAGATGCCATATGCTGCTCGGTTAAAAACTCCAGCTCTACTCAGTTGCATACCGCCTACTTGAGGCGATCTATGCCTGACATACAAAGCTATGTCAAATCCAGAATTAATGGACATGCTCCACCTCAGTAAATCTAAATCCCTTAGAGCCACATGCTCGAGGGACTTGAACCTCAGCACAGAAATAAATAGAACTTGCTGGAGGGACAGGTTCATAACCCAGAGGCTCCCTTCGCTCTGGAATAGAATTCCAGTTCATGTGAGGCAGAGCACCTCACTGAATCTCTTCAAGGAGAATCTCGATAGGTGGATGGGGGATCGTAGGTTTGTCCCAGGGATTACTCCCGTGTCACTATTAGACAGAGACACAGTAAACTAAACCTTAAAAAGGGCACAGTATACTCAAATCAAAGGGTGGCGTAAGCCATACAGAATCGAGCTAGGCATATAATTGCCCCAGGGCAGATAGCCTAGTATAAACCTATGAACCTATGAACCTAAAACTCTCTACCTGTATACTACACCCCAAACAAACCAAACACTTCATCTATCATCTTATCTCTATCCTTCTCTCAGGGGATATCCACCCAAACCCAGGCCCCTCTACCACACTACATTCAAACCCCCAAGCAACAGGCAAACCCCTCCACTTCTCAGCTCTAAATGCTCAGAGCCTATGTAACAAAATTCCAAGCCTTCATGCCTGGCGTCTACATAACCAGCCCAATATTCTCTCCATCTCAGAAACCTGGCTTAAGCCCCGTATACAAGATTCTGAAATAACTCCTCCCAACTACCGCATGTTAAGGAATGACAGAACACAAAAAAGGGAGGTGGTGTAGCAATCCTTTACTCGGCATTCCTCTTAGTCACCCCCTATACCAAACCCTTTCCCAAATTTGTAGAGGCAGAAATAATACCAGCCCTACTCCACCTAAACAAACATAAACTCATATTTGTTCTCTCCCTCTATATTCCCCCTGGTGACAACATCTCATCCCTTGGAGATATTATCTCCTGGGTCTCTACCAACATTACTCATGAAACCATAATCCTGGGGGACATGAACATAAACTGGGCCACAGTTCAATCTCCCACTAACTCACTCAATATTAAAACCAAAAAAAAGGATGGAAGCAAACCAACAAAACAAAAACCAAAATCCAGGCTTGCCAGGAGAGTCCAAATAAAGGTCGGAAACCGTAGAAGTTTGTTTATTCAAAAACCAAAACGAATCCAGTAAGCTGAGAAAATACAATACTCAGCAAAGAATAAAACGCTCACACAGTGCATTAACGCCAAAACAATTCATACGTTTTCGACCCAAAAACAATGTCTTCATCAGAAAATATAAAATAACTCACATCAGGGTGCTCTTATATATCTGGTTAATTAAACAGTTGAATTAATTAACCAATGACAACTGAGGTAAAATTCAGTATTAAAATCATTAGTTTGGTAAAAACAACTCAAATAATTTAATACGGTTAAAACCATGTTGATTCAACTCCCACTACTAGATAATTAAAATCTGAGATACTTTTAATAAATGTCATGCCCAACTTGTAAAAAACATGTAAAAAAACATGTAAAAAATATGAATAAATATTAACTAGCAAGTAAATAAAATATTAACACTAGCAATAAATGAA